>NC_041400.2:14167245-14467245 GCF_900747795.2 Erpetoichthys calabaricus | reverse complement strand
CACTAAGGAAGTACTCTGCTTGCAGTGCATGACAGTAGACCCTGTACATACAGGCAACGGTTTTCTTCAATCAGCTCACACTGTAAAGGAAGTGCTTCTGAGAGCCTTTGAACAAATGAACACAAGAAATTTGACAAATGAGAGGAGAACATTCAGTCCATCAAGCCTGTTTGTTTAGCTAATAGTTAAGCTGTCCCAATATCTCCTCTAGATTCTTCTTAAAGGTTGTCAACTCCAAGTCTCGGTAGTTTGCTCCAGAGTCCCACATGTCTTTGGCTTCAGTCACCTTAATTTTCACTGATGCCCTCGAGTACCTGATTCACCCTTAAGCTGCAAGAATGTTGCTGGATCTACTTTATCAATTCCTTTGAGGATTTTAAAGACCTGGATGAGGTCCCCATGCAGTCACTTCTGCTCAGACTAAACAGGTTGAATTCTCTGAGTCTGTCATAGTAGGAAATGTCCTTATGTCCCATGATGCACCTGGTGCTCTCCTCTGCACAGCTTCAAGTGCTGCTATGTCTTTCTTGTACCGTGGTGACCAGACCTGCACATAGCACCCCAGATTATCATTAACCCCTGTTATTACTATTGTATTATTATATTTATTATTGTACATACTGTATATGTATGTCATCTCCACCCATCTGACCGTCCCTCCTGCCCGTCTAACCACCATGGGGAGCAGAGCTTTCAGCCGTTCTGCTCCCAAGCTCTGGAATTCATTACCTGCGGATCTCCGAAATATCAAATTATATTCATCCTTCAAATGTAAACTTAAAACACATCTGTTTAAAATGGCTTTTTCTTTTTCTTACTGATTATAGTGGTTTTGTTTAGTTTTAATTTTGATTTTCTGATGTTTTAACTCTTTCAGGGTGGATGTCGACTTTTGTCAACAGGAAGGGTTGACGGTGATAATCAACTGTAAACAGAGACAAAACACGCTGTTATGTTAAACTTAGACTCTCTTTGCTGGAAGGAAAGTTAGCTTCACTGGTTTGACCGAGATTCCCTACATTTGCATGAGTAGCTGGCACAAACAATGGCAAAAACGACATCGACATCTGGCGAGAGATCGAGGCGAATGCATAAAGCAAAATACTTCATGGATGACGTTTTGCATGTTATCACTGAATTGGACTCTGTCTTGCCGGCCTCCGATTTTGATACAAGTGATCGAAAATGAATGTGAGGTAGCAGCATCAGCTGATCGGTCCCCAGCTGATCGTGGCGCTGAGCAGGTTCATGTAGCTGACGTGCCTATGGCAACATTCGCTTGGGAGGACCGCCACTTACAACGACAGGAACTACAAACCAGATTGTGATGCACTGTGACCGCAACTGCCGTCCAAGCACCCCACCCCAGGGCAACCAGCCTGTTGCACATTCCTGGCGAACTGGCAGCCATGTTGATTTCTGTGTGAAACCATTGCTTTGTGTTTTTTGGAAAAAATATTCAGCCCTCAAAGAGTTAAGTTGTTTATAATCGTGTCTTTTATTTATTTATTTATTGTTTGTTTGGTGTCCTTGAGTTCTCTGAAAGGCGCCTTGTATAAATAAAATGTATTATTATTATTATTATTATTTTTTCATTCAACGTGGGAGCCCCTTTTTGTAGAACCTGGTTCAGCTGCACCATTTGCGGTTTTGCACCATACACTCCATGGTAGATCCAGTAATGGGAAATGTGTCCCCTGATGCCCTAAGCACGGGCTTATTTTTGCTTAACGGTCAATCCAGTCTTGTCCACAGTTGTCGACCTTCTCTCAACTCGGATGACCACAACTGTTACTTCCATGATGACATTGGCGTGATGATCCCGGCCACATGACGCCCTCTTAAGGCTTCACAAGCAAGAGATAAATTTGCTTACTGATGAGGAAAACTTGATGAGTGAAACGTGCAAAAATAAACGTATAACAAGATGTTAACATAACAAATAGGTTCTGCTCCCTGAAATCCTGACTCCCCATTAAGATGGTTCAGAAAACTGAAGGCTGTCCCAGCTGAGACACACCGGCTAATTTTCAGTACAAACACAGAAATTTACTAGTGATATTCTTTCTGAACATAAATAGGGGGTGTAAACACCTACTGTACTAACAAGCTCCACAAACTAAATGATATATGAGTTACAAAAGTACTCACAATGCTGTTAAAATTAATTCAATCCCTGGACAGCTAACAGACACCATACAGAGTGGGCACGTCTGCCAAGTCTGAGGTTTCTAGCTAGCTGTGAGATAACAAGCTTTGTGCCGTTCTACCCTTTGTTGTTTCAGGTGGAAAAACACGTTTTTTTTCTATTTATGGAGTTTTAAGGAGAGAATCATTTTGCCCTTTAAGGAAGGATACGCAAATTTGAGTCAATTTGTTGCTTTTCAAAGGGTTTGAATTAAAAACATGCTGCTGGTCTTCCTTTAATTAATAACCTGGTATACAGTATATTATACCCTCTAGTATACCAATTAAAAGAAGGCAATCAAGATGAAAAGGAGTAAGCTGCGGGTTAATACATGAACTTAGTTTGTATGCGTGTTTTACAGCACATTTCGAGTGCATTATTACATAATTATGACTTTTTAAATCAGCGCTGCTCTTTAATACATGAGCTCCATTTTGTATGCATATTGCAAAGTAGCGTGTTGCAGAATCACGACTTTTTATTTTAACAAAAGGAGACAGCGGCACAGTTCTACTACTTTTTCATAACACAAGAAAAATAAAAAAAAATGGTATAATGTCAGAGACTAAGTGGCACCTGGTGCAAACGTTGCAGTTAACTTTGACATTTCGATGACAAAATGATGGCAGGGTAGTGTCAGGAGGCTTTATCATCTTGTAATCAGTCGCTTGAAAACCACAAAAGGTCCATTTGTTGTGATGAAAGGTGATTATGCCAAATAGTTGTTAGGAATGTGGCTGCGTTTAGTCCTTTTGAATGCATGGGCACCTGGGTGCTGTTAACTCATCGGCTGTGAGTGCGGAGAGCCTGTGTGTGGAAAGCTTCATCGCGGAAGATTTCCATGCAACCATTACAATGGAAAGGTCAGTGTCTTCTTTTTGACATTTGTCTCTCTCTGTTATACAGGGTGCCCACAAAAACACTATTTGATTTTAAATGGTTACAAAACCAAAATTTATTGGAATATTCTTTCACCTTTGAGGCTACAGCTTCATCAACTTATAAAGTTTCATATGGCATCTGTTGATTACATACACTTGATGTGCACCCCACCTGTGACTCGGCAAACATCGATGCGATAATCGAGCTCGGGCCACACTCTCTGGAGCATATCCACCGTGATCGCATTTATAGCTTCAGTGATGCGTTCCTGCAGATCATCCATAGTTGCGGCTAGTGGAGGTACGTACACTCTGTCTTTCACGTACCCCCAAAGAAAAAAAAGTCACAAATCAGTAATGTCCAGTGATCTCAGGGGCCACTTGAGGAACACCTGGTCATTTTGTCCGATGCGACCAAATCCAGCAGGTTTTCATCATTGTTCAATTAACGCCTGGAGATCTGTGCAGAATTGAAGTTGCGTTGCATTATCTGAAGGTTGTAACTTCTGCACCAATTGCAGCTTATAAGGGTGAAAGTGCAAGCGATTGTGTAAGATCTTGTTAACCGTGCTTTTTGGGACTTGTAACTCTCGGCTATCTCTGCGCATTGACTTTTTCGGGCTCCGCAAAAAGGTTTCTCTGACGCGATTAACAACTTCCTGTGAGACTTATGGTCGGCCTGAATGTCCCTTTCTCTGGTCACAGATGCAACCTTCCTCAACAAAATTGTTATACAACTTCAAAATGGACTTGTTAGTAGGCGAATTCACATAAAATTTGCGGCTGAAAGCACGCTGCACAGTCACAACGCTTTTTGTACACCACCTGCGTTGCTGTTGGGTGAGCGCCATCTTGAATTTCATGTGCTGCTAGCGGTATAAGGAATGCACAGAAGAATCTGCGGGGAAAAGAATAAATGTTTTGAGTTAATGTATTTGCTATCATCTTATTTATAAACACCTTCCAATAAGTTTTGATTTTGTAACCATTTAAAATCAAGGACTGTTTTTGTGGGCACCCTGTATTTTAGTGGTATCTTCTTTTAAAGCACACTAGGGGGTTCCCAATTTAAAATAAGTCCCATTTAAAGCGTGACACTTTTACGCTTAGGATTTTATATATATTAATATATATATTCATGGCATTCGTAGTCTGTGTCACAATCTGATTGTATGGGTGGTTACCTACCAGGTAACGCTTGTGGTTGGCCAGCGAGTCTGCTAACATCCGCCACGGTGCCCTCAGTTGTGAGAAGCAGATCATAGAATGGTTGAAATAGTTTACTGTCAAATAATGCAAAGAGTACGCGACACGTGTTTCGCCCTAATTCTGGGCTCATCAGGCGTACACACTCTACTGCACTCCCTCTCGGGAATTGAACCTCTTCACCGTGGAGGATGTTAGCAGACTCGCTGGCCAACCACAAGCGTTACCTGGTAGGTAACCACCCATACAATCAGATTGTGACACAGACTACAAATGCCATGAATGTCATCACCCCGATCTACATGCTGTCAAATAAACGAACCACACGCCGTGGCACAACGTTAGGGGCTTCACCTCTGGCGCTGACGTCCGAGGTTCGTACTCTTTGCATTATTTGAAAGTAAACTATTTCAACCATATATATATATATATATATATATATATATATATATATATATATATATATATATATATATATATATATATATATATATATATATATATATATATATATATATATATATATATACACATATAGAGTAGCTATAGTGTCTGAAAATCCTACTACTAGTGTCACACATCAGTGTGCCTTGGGAGACAGTTTATAGGGCCCTGGTGGTGGTAGATCCTTGCCAATCCACAGGGAGGCACTGTATTCTAACACCTCTACTCTTCCTTTTCTCTTTAATTTAATATTGTTTTTTTGTATCAGTAAGGTGCTGCTTGAGTATGTGAATTTCCCCTTGGGATTAATAAAGTATCTATCTATCTATCTATCTATCTATCTATCTATCTATCTATCTATCTATCTATCTATCTATCTATCTATCTATCTATCTATCTATCTATCTATCTATCTATCTATCTATCTATCTATCTATCTATCTATCTTTTCCTCCTCTGCAGACCAGATAACTGACAATCTCACCACCTCTGATATCACTTTTTTTGTGATCCCACCTCTTCCTGTCAGAAGGGCCCAAAAATGGAAGTTCTGCCATCTTGGGACAGTTCTGTTTTGAAGTCGAGTCTGCAGAGATAGATAGATAGATAGATAGATAGATAGATAGATAGATAGATAGATAGATAGATAGATAGATAGATAGATAGATAGATAGATAGATAGATAGATACTTTATTAATCCCAATGGGAAATTCACAAATTCACAAATTCACTCCTCTTCCCGCCTGGCCTGATTATTTAACCGGAAATGCCGCCATCTTGTGTAGTCCAATTTCAGACTCGTGTTTTCAGAGACGTTCCATTTTGCTGAGTGGCCTATAATCAAGGATGCTGAGCCTTTGTATGTTTAAATGTATTCTTGTAGACCAAAAGTAATATTCAGGTCTTAAATATCTTTAAAACATCGTATGTTGTTCATACCAATAATAAGTAAGTCTAATGAAGTGCTAGAATAGTGACAAGTTGTGTTATTCTTAAGGCACTTGTGTGGTTTAAAGTGCTAGAGATTAACCTGCTGTGTGTGTGTCCTTCGTAGGGCACTGTTGAGTTTCAGTGTGTATTTGTATATCTCTATGTATGTGTGTGATAATCTTTGACCAACCCGGTAACAAATCTGATGAGTACACTTACCCGTAAGTAAAGGATAAGTAGAGGGATATACCACGATAATACAAACTCTTTATTCATTTTATACTTGTGTCCGAGTCTGCTTGTGTTTGGTGGTTTGGGAGTTGGAGCGCCCCCTGGTGCCCACAACATATTAACTTTCTCCAAATTCAGAACAGAAAGATTAGATAACTCAGAAGTGATGAAGCTCTTCAGGCATAATGCATTTGTGGAAGTGATGCATGAGTTTGAGCCCACACTCCAGGATGCGATGGAATATAAGGACCTTTTCATTTTCATTGATAACCACCTCTCTGCAACTGTGTCCTCCCTGACCCCACTCATCACAGAGATTCTTCTGCCTTGCAGAGAGAGCTGATTTGCAAAGTGAAATTATTCAGCTGCAGATGAATGGTAGCTGGAAAGCTGAACTCAGAACTCCTGAGCCACGGCCTGTGAGGCAGACATCCCAAAAATAAATCAGAGTGCTCAACAGGTGATGTTCTTTTCCTCAGCATACATACAGGGAGTCTCAGAACTAATAAGGCAATGATTTTATTAATTTTTATTCTTTATTATTATTTCTTTTACTTTTAGAATTATGGACTTGCATCAGAAGGTGTGCTTCTCCGTGCAATTAAGAGATGAGGGAATGTCTTGAAGTGACTAGGCAGCACTCTGAACAATGGTTACAATTATTCAGTGAGTCAGTCAGTCAATCATAATCCAACCCGTGTCACAGGAGGCTGGGGGTGGTACCCAGCCGGGACGCCCAGGAGAACCGGAGGAGGGCTTACGCCTCCCCCAGACCACGTTGGGGTGACTGCCCTGGTGGCTTTGGGGACCACGGGAACAGAGCTTAGAAGCTCAACTTTATAGGGGCCCATCGTCACTGCCTGGGGGCGCCTTTAATGCCTATTGAGCCCTGGCCCTAAGCACTTCTGCCACACACGGAAGTAATGGGAGAAGAAGACCAGGGACACCCGGTACTTCCACCACACTGGGGAGTGTCGGCGGAAGCTAATCAGGTGGTACCTGGAGCACGTCCAGGTGTGTATAAAAGGGGCCGCCTCTCTCCATTCGATGGCTGGAGTCGGGTGGAAGAGGACAGAGCTCGGAGGAGAGGAGTGGAGGCGGACCAGAAGAGAGAAGAGAGGCATTGTGCAAGGGCCTGGACTTGTGGGTGCTTGGTGCTGGGCACTGGGTTGTGTGTGTGTCACTGACTTGTAAATACTGTAAATAAATGTGTTGTGGTGAATATAATGAGGTCTATCTGTCTGTGTCCGGCCTGTTCCCCACACTCGTTATATCCTAACACAGGGTCACGGGGGTCTGCTGGAGCCAATCCCAGCCAACACAGGGCACAAGGCAGGAACCAATCCCAGGCAGGGCTCACACTGCATTCGGATTCAGCGGGTTGGAAAATGGATGGATGGATGGATAATAATCTGTTTAAATTGTATATCCAGTTAACCAAACCCGGGGTGGGCGAGCAAAGTGAGCAGGGGGCAGAGTCCCCTAGTTTTAAATAAATCGGTGATACGTTCTCATTTCTGGGTGGGGCGTAGGTAGCGTGGCGGAGTGGCTCTTATGGCTGATGGTAGACAGTAGCCAGTTCCCTCATTGGTGCTGGAGCAATGGTTGCTTGGTTTTAGTTGTGCAAGAGCCATTTGTTAGTCAGTTAAATTGATAGTATTAAGTACTAAGTATTTACTTAGTTATGTTAAAATGTCTGCCTAAATATTTTAGAGCATAGACAAAGGGAGGTTCTATTATAACCCCCACAAGCTAAACTATAAATGGAATATTCTAATTATTTTTTGTCCCTCTGACTACAGACTAGCCCCCGTTAAGTTGGTAAGGTGTGGAGGGCAGACAGTTTCAAACCGTACCGTACCATACGTACTTACAGAACATATTGAATGTATTAAGTAAAGCCTATCTACATTTGCCATAGACCAGTGGTTCCCAATGTTGGTCCTGGAGACCCAGGGTGTCTGCAGGTTTTTGTTCCAACCAGATGCACAATTGGTGATAATAATCGATAACAACTGATCTACTTTAATTAGCTGGTCTTTTTACTCTTCTCTTATTCTGCACTTAGAAAAATACGACAGTATGGTTTTTACATTTTTAAGACATTTAGAAATATTTCTAATTTTTTGCTAAAGCTATAAATAAACTCTCTTTTGTTGTTTTCCTATATTTTCCCCTTTTCTTGTGTAGTTTGCTCCCTTCATTTATCCCTAATAGTGACAATTAACAAATGGCATGGCAGACATCCAAAATGATAAAAGCTGCAACAACTTTAGTGAAAGACCTGCTAATTAGTAAATAATCAATTAAATAACCAGAACACCTGGAAAAGCAGAATGGAAATTAGGTTGAAAATACTGTTAACGACTTAAAAAGAAACAAAAAAAAAAACAAACTACATATTCTCCATATAACTTCTAAGAACATTTTAATAAAAATCTACCAAACTTTGTAATTTCTACATTTACTCCAAAACACAGAAACTGGGAAATAATAATTCACTTAATTAGACTAAGAGTCCAATGAAAAACAGAAGCTGGTTGGAACAAAAATCTGCAGCCACAGTGGGGTCCCCAGGAGCGAGTTTGGGAAGCACTGCCATATAATAACACAACCTTTAAGTACTGAAAGTAACTAAAGATTAACAAGTAAATGCTAAGATTGTAGAAGAAACCTTTATTCTCCTTTTAGCGTTTCATTCTGGGTGTGTAATAACTTTTTTCTGAATTTTTGTGATTTGTTCCTAGTGGAATACCGGGGGGTATACAGCTCCCCAAACTCAGGCACAGAGGCACAAGTCCAATGCAACACACATTTATTTCTCAGGGGAGCGCTTTTCCTTCGCTCCCTGTCTCATCAAGCAGAAAGCACATAATGCTCAGTCCAGTCCAGTCCAGTCCATTCCAGTCCAGTCCAGTCCAGTCCAGTCCAGTCCATTCCATTCCAGTCCAGTCCAGTCCAGTCCAGTCCAGTCCAGTCCTCTCCTCCCAACTCTGGCTCCCTGAATGGAGTGAGGCAGCTCCTTTTATTCAGCACCAGGTTGTTCACTAGGATTACCTGGAATCACTCCCAGGTGTGGTAGAAATCCATCAAATGGCTCTGCAGCTCCCCCTGGCGGCCCCCAAGGATCCCACCAGGGCTGTACCAAACTCCAAGTCCCGGCATGCCCTGCGGGAATCTGCGATGCCACAGCCGCCCAGAAGGACTGCCTTCTAGTGTCCCAGGTGAGGTAGTGCCCCGAAGACATTCTCTCTCCCCTGGTCCTTCCATCTAGGTGGGGTCCCGGCTGGGCAATGGCCGAGGCTGCCCGTCAAATCCTTTTTAAATTTTCGCTAAAATTTTAAAACAAACTTTATTGGAGTGAGAAATTTCTTTCTTGACATGTTTGACTCATGCTGGATCTTATCTTGGCAATACAGTAGCTGTTCAATTTTTATAACCTGCAAAAGATGCAGCTATAAATAGTTATAGGAAAGGAGGGAAGGGCAGGAACGGGATGGAGGCTGGCATGGTGGGAAAGGAGTGTATGGCATAGGGGCCACTCCTGCTGGGCACTCTTAGGAGCAGTGTGGAATTAACCAAATTGATTAATCTTTGGTATTGAGGATTAGAATGTATTAGTATTGGGTAAGCTGCTTGTACAGAGAATTTTAACATACAGTATGTATCAATGCATTCTCAATCAAGTTAAAGCTAAACGTGTCGTATTAGCCAGTTTTAGGTTATATAAGAGTTCATTACTAAAGGCATGTTTACCTGCTTGTTCAGACTCTAACATGAGGTGATGATAAGTCAAGAACAGTGTGTTATATACGAGCACTTAAGAAAACTATGTCATGTGTGGGTCCTCCTAGTCTCAACTTGAGTGGTGGGAATTGCTCAGTAAGCAAGTTTCAAACACCTTGTGACGCGTAAGTCACTGTCTTACACCCCAAAACACGAGGCTGAGTCTCAGTCTTCAGAACGATCAGCTTTATTAACAAACTTTCAAACAGGAACAGCAGGCGTATTTATTGAAGCGAGAGCTACCACTCTATGGCACACAAACACAGCAAACAAGCAGTGACTTCATTAGTCATTCTGACTCGGCTCCCTCCTTCAGTCCAGGTACTGATAATCCTCCTCCTCAGGTTGGTCTCATGGCTGCAGATCTGCGACTGGAAGGGGACAAAGAGAAAGTGGGCCAGGACATTGGCCGACCCCATGGATGGTTTCCCTGCCGACGGACTCTCTGCACAGGGAGCTGTGAGCGAACTCGTCGTTGCAGTGATGAGGTTTCTATGGCCGACAGACATGCTATTGCATGACAGGGCTGTGTGCTCGTCACAGCCTGCACAGGGTGTGAAGTAATGATGGCCATTTTCAGTCAAGTAATGGACATTAGGTAATGGTGGGAAGAACTAGAAGGAGGAGAATATTTTGAATAGATGATAAGAAATTGTAATACAGGTGCTGGTCATAAAATTAGAATATCATGACAAAGTTGATTTATTTCAGTAATTCCATTCAAAAAGTGAAACTTGTATATTAGATTCATTCATTACACACAGACTGATGTATTCCAAATGTTTATTTCTTTTAATGTTGATGATTATAACTGACAACTAATGAAAGTCCCAAATTCAGTATCTCAGAAAATTAGAATATCAATTAAGACCAATGCAAAAAAAGGATTTTTAGAAATGTTGGCCAACTGAACATGAAAAGTATGAGCATGTACAGCACTCAATATTTAGTTGGGGCTCCTTTGGCCTGGATTACTGCAGCAATGCGGCGTGGCATGGAGTCGATCAGTCTGTGGCACTGCTCAGGTGTTATGAGAGCCCATGTTGCTCTGATAGTGGCCTTCAGCTCTTCTGAATTGTTGGGTCTGGCGTATTACATCTTCCTCTTCACAATACTCCATAGATTTTCTATGGGGTTAAGGTCAGGCGAGTTTGCTGGCCAATCAAGAACAGGGATACCATGGTCCTTAAAGCAGGTACTGGTAGCTTTGGCACTGTGTGCAGGTGCCAGGTCCTGTTGGAAAATGAAATCTGCATCTCCATAAAGTTCGTCAGCAGTAGGAAGCATGAAGTGCTCTAAAACATCCTGGTAGACGGCTGCATTGACCTTGGACCTCAGAAAACACAATGGACCAACACCAGCAGATGACATGGCACCCCAAACCATCACTGACTGTGGAAACTTTACACTGGACCTCACGCAACGTGAATTCTTTGCCTCTCCTCTTTTCCTCCAGACTCTGGGACCTTGATTTCCAAAGGAAATGCAAAATTTACTTTCATCAGAGAACATAACTTTGGACCACTCAGCAGCAGTCCAGTCCTTTTTGTCTTTAGCCCAGGCGAGACTATTCTGATGCTGTCTCTTGTTCAAGAGTGGCTTGACACAAGGAATGCGACTGCTGAAACCCATGTCTTGCATACGTCTGTGCGTGGTGGTTCTTGAAGCACTGACTCCAGCTGCAGTCCACTCTTTGTGAATCTCCCCCACATTTTTGAATGGGTTTTGTTTCACAATCCTCTCCAGGGTGCGGTTATCCCTATTGCTTGTCCACTTTTTTCTACCACATCTTGTCCTTCCCTTCGCCTCTCTATTAATGTGCTTGGACACAGAGCTCTGTGAACAGCCAGCCTCTTTAGCAATGACCTTTTGTGTCTTGCCCTCCTTGTGCAAGGTGTCAATGGTCGTCTTTTGGACAACTGTCAAGTCAGCAGTCTTCCCCATGATTGTGTAGCCTACAGAACTCGACTGAGAGACCATTTAAAGGCTTTTGCAGGTGTTTTGAGTTAATTAGCTGATTAGAGTGTGGCACCAGGTGTCTTCAATATTGAACCTTCTCACAATATTCTAATTTTCCGAGATACTGAATTTGGGACTTTCATTAGTTGTCAGTTATATTCATCAACATTAAAAGAAATAAACATTTGAAATACATCAGTCTGTGTGTAATGAATGAATCTAATATATAAGTTTCACTTTTTGAATGGAATTACTGAAATAAATCAACTTTATCATGATATTCTAATTTTATGACCAGCACCTGTATAAACTGATGCACTTCCTAGTTCATGGCTCGCACGTGGTGAAGACTCTTAACTTTATTGCTGTGTAATAAAGGTAAGATCCTCCAACTTGCAGGGAAAACTCGACGGGTGGTGGCAGGATTGGCACTCCAGGCAGTGTAAAAGACCTCACACTGTTCCATTCCAGTTGAACTAGCGTGGTCTTGAGGAGTTACCTGTTGCATGGCTGCGCTTGGGTCCTAATCTGGGATCCTGAGGTAGTTTGTTGTGTAGTGGGTGCGGCAACGTGCTGTATCAGTGCAAGCTACCAACCTCTCTCTGTGTGTAATAAAGATTTGCGGTAGATGGTTTAAACTTCCTCCTGTTTGTCTTTGCTTAACAGTCATTTCTACTATAGCAGGAACGACCAAGTGCTCCAGGAGGCTCCAATGGAAGCCCAACAGAGTGCAGCTTGGAGGGGATGAAGTGCCCTGCAAACGCCGAGAGATTGGCAACAGGGAACCAAACTGGATTTCAGGGTTGTCTCAGCTTATTGGTGGATGTCTCTTCCGGCTGAGGAATCTGGAAAGGATAAACTGAGGAGACATCGGCTTTAGGGAGAAACACAGAGGCTCATGGCTTTTAAAGAAGGATACTTTAG
The DNA here is from genome assembly GCF_900747795.2 of Erpetoichthys calabaricus. Taxonomy (NCBI): domain Eukaryota; kingdom Metazoa; phylum Chordata; class Cladistia; order Polypteriformes; family Polypteridae; genus Erpetoichthys; species Erpetoichthys calabaricus. Next base: position 14,454,695 of record NC_041400.2, on the reverse strand, counting down.
AACCCTGATTTTATCCCATTTTAATTGGATTTATCGTTTGAACATTTTAACCTCCTCAACAACTTTGTTTTTGGTATTTGGTACACTGTATTAGTATTAACCCTTAAACTGTCACATACTTGGGGGTTAATGCACCCCCTGGACGCCAAATACTTTTTTTGCTGCACTTTTTAAGGAAACGTCACAATTCACCAATAAAATGTGAAATTTTAATGGAACACAAATGTTTTTCATGCAAAGAGTATCACAATTACTGCAACACCGATCATTTTACACACTGCCAATGAACTGTAAAAACTATAAAAAAAACTACTGCAACAATCTATTATTAAATGTGCGAGGTGCAACTGACGCCATTGATGAAATTCAGTAAATCACTGAGCCAACTGCTCTTGAACTGGCTGCATGTAAGCACACAGAGGCCAACGCTGATCCCAGGGACAGTGATACTGATTCGCTTGGGGGCCATAGTGGTCATGAGCTGGCTGCTCAACAAATGTACGGCACAGACTGATGAGCACCAGCATGCTGGCAAATTGCACTGGGAGGTGACTATAGCCGGTTGAGGCTTTCAGCGAATGTATGTTGTCGAATATTCTCCACTCTGGCGTACTGGCAAATTGCATTGGGAACTGACTATAGCAGGTTGTGGCGGTTTAAGGGTTAATCCCCTGAGGGGACATTGTCTTTTCGCATGACCTTTTGGGGTCAGAGCATAGGGTCAGCCATTGTAAAGTGTCCCAGAACAATTTTCAGGTTAAGAGCCTTGCTTAAGGCCCAATGGTGTAAGATCTCTTCTGGCAGTAACAAGATTTGAAAGTTTTATGGATGATTTATTTATTCATTGGACTGTACTGTGCTTTGAACACATTTTTTTTGTAGAAGAAAGTACTAAGCACTTGAACCAACCACCTAGCTTGACCGTATGTGTCTGCATTTGCCCAGCTCATCCTCGGGTACGTTATCCAAGTTTCCCGGAAGCAGCCATGGAATGCAGAGCCAACCTGGAATCGTCAAAGTATCGTGAAATTTCATTCTTATGACGATTGTCCCAAAAACATGTCTGCTGCTCCAGTATGTACACTACTGAGACTAGCACTCCATTGAGCAACCAGCACTCCAGATGGTCTTTGGGTAGGAAGAATGGGGCTCTTTGGTTTAATGGAGATTTTCTTTCTACTCTCTTTGTAAATAAGTTTGTTTCTAAATTCCTAATCGGACTGAGGTTACATCTTGCATCTAAATCAAAGCCTGAAGTTTTCTTTTGATCGCCACATGATAGAGCATTCTCTTCTCTTCGAATGAGGGTGTCCACATTAGTTAGTGATTATCCAAGAATCTGTCTAACTGACTGTTCAAACCCCTTTTCACTGTCAATATAAACCATTAGACGGGCACCTAACAGAGAGAAAGAAAACCCTTGCCTGTGATGTGCTGTGAAGAAAGGAGGTACTGGAAGGAAAAGAAATTTCAAGTGCAATGTGAGGGAAATTTACTGCTGAGAGTATTCCTTTTGATCTTAAGGACATGAATTGAAAGTGATGTATCCTGAAGTGCAATTGTCTAAATTTGGAACGAACTAAAGAGAAGCTATCGTTGTTATGCAGTCAGACCTGGTAAAGGCTGGGGCTACAGCTTATTTCAGGTGGTCCAGGAGAAGAAGCAGAAAATTAGATACCCCAGTGAGAAGCTCACTAGGAATGACAAGTTCATTGAACACGGTAGTCTAATGGAGGAACCTTAGTCTAGGGGTTTTACATCCCATAATACAGTTTATTTTTTTGTATAGAGCTGTGAATAAGTTACGTTAAAACACAAATATACATTATACTAAATACTACAAACAGAAATGGTACACAAAGAAATACAGCTTTGTTAAAACAAACAAAGAACAAGGTAGAAACCAATTAAACATAAATGGAAAACAATGATATCTGTCCATTAATTAATCAATGAACTATGGCCAGGTGACAACAGTGAAGGTTAAAAATGTGAACGAGAAAGACCAAAACAAAATCACAGTCCTGGGGACTAAGGCCACCTACCCACTCTCCTGGGTTTTCTATAGTGGAGTCTGTGCTAGCCATCCAATCTGATGAGAGAATCTTTCCATCCGATGATTCCAACTCTCCTTTATCTGAGATGACTATTCCATAAGCAGAACAGCAGCCAGTGGCGCCAAGTGTCATATTCAGATACCGAGAAGAGAAAGGTTAGTAACAGTTTTCAAATATTGTAATACTTATATTTCTGTACAAATTACTAACAAACGGAAAGACAGTATGCACTGCTAATCGGCAGCTCTAGTCAGGGTATGCTGGACTACAGTAGTGAGTCTTCAGCTGGGATTTAAAAGCAGAGACTGAAGGGGTATCTCTTATATTAACAGGCTGATTATTCCACAGCTTTTGGGCTCTGTTACTAAGAGTTCGACCTCCAAATTTTATTTTATTAATCCTTAGAATCTTAAGCATGCCAGGATCTCAATGTGTGCGCTGATTTGTCAGTAACAATAAGCTCAGATAAGTACGTAGGGCCTTGTCCATTTAAGACTTTATGTTAAAAGAAGAAGAATTTTGAAAACAGATTCACTTGGAGCCATAGAGAAATTGAGTTATGTGTTCATATTTTTTGGTGTGTGTAATAATTCTTGTAGCAGCATTTTGAGTAATAATTAAATCAAGTAGTAGCCCCACAAGTAGATTTGCTGGAGACATACTATAAATATAATGGAAAGACAGTGGAAGGGCAGATTGGTAATTGATTAGACGTCCTCCAGAACATGAGCTAGCAGCAGACAGGTACAAATGTATTCAGTGTTCACCCCCCCCCCCCCCCCCCCCCCCAATATGTTTTACAGGGCCTATAAAAAGTATTCATCCACTTGGATGATTTAATATTTTATTGAGATTCAAGACTGAATCACAGTGAATTTCATTTGGATTTTTTGAAACTTATCAAGGGTAGTGGCGGTGTTGCACACAAAAAGTGGAATTTGAGAAAGCTTAGGTGATACCAGATTACCAGGAAGCTCTTTGTGCAGCTGAGAATAGGAGTTCTCTTAATAACTCATGCTACATGGTGATTACTTCTGAGCCAGGTGTTGAGGGTTCACGACTGACCACTGGCAGTTCACCACAGTACAAATCTGCAAACTGAGATACTTTATGGTGCAAGTTCACAGCAAAGTAAGTCCACAGCAAAATAGTTTGGTGACGAGGGTAGGATTAGAAATTTGAATGGGTGCTTAAAGAGACAGAGAGAAAGAGACAGAGACAGAGAGAGAGAGAGAAAGAGAAAGGGGTCATCTGATGTAACCAGGGAGTGTTTCACTCTTGTAGAAGAAGAATGTTCTCTTCAGCACCTTGTACTCTGTGTGTTTTGTAACTGAATTTCAAAAGCAATGCTTGTAACTCTGCCAAGTAAAGAAAGCCTGATTTATGAACTGACAAAAAATATGTTACGCAAGGGCTCAGGAAAGTGGTTTCTATATGATTCAAACTGCCTTTTCTGTTAAGTTCCTCAAAGTGAAATGGCTCAGGGAAAAAGGTCACAAGGCTGCAAAGTGCAAGACGTCTGTCCTATGATCAGTCTTGGGGACATAGATAATGCTTAGCTCAGACTTATTGCTCAACTTTGAAATTTTGATGATAAGGATGTTTTTCTGTCTCACCAATCATGAGATTAAGGGGTATTTAAGCTCCCCCCAAGCTATCGTTCAAGGTTCAGACGAGCCCTTTGGCGGTAGACTGCGCTCTCTGAATGCCTGCTTTCCTGCGACTCCAACTGCTTATAATAAAAAAGAGAACTAACAAGAAAAAACGCCTGCTGTCAAGTTTGCATTTATTTCGACCACACTCTCATTGTTCAGAAGTCTCTGTATGGCCGAGACTAGGAGTTCTCGTATTAGCTCACACTGCATGGTGATTACTTCTGAGCCAGATGTTGAGAATTCACGACTGACCTCTGGCAGTTCACCGCAGTACAAATCTGCAAACGGAGATACTTTGTGGTGCGGGTTCACAGCAAAGTAAGTCCATAAGCAAAACACTTTGGCGACGAGGGTAGGATTAGAACTGTGAATGGGAGCTGAGAGAGACAGGGAGAGAGAAAGAGAGAGAGAGGTCAGCTGACATCACCAGGGAGCGTACCACTCTCAATGTTCTTAAGAAGTCTCAGTGTGGCCGAGATTGGGAGTTCTCATATTGGCTCACAGTGCAAGGTGACTTCTTCTGAGCCAGATGTTGAGGGTTCATGACTGACCACTGGCGGTTACCACAGTACAAATCTGCAAACTGAGATACTTTGTTTTGTGAGTTCACAGCAATCTGAGTCTGCAGCAAAACACTTTGGTGACAAGGGTAAGATTAGAACTGTGAATGGGTGCTAAGAGCGAGATAGAGAGAGTGCGAGGTGACTGACGTTACCACGGAGCTTACTACTTGCAGTGTTCAGGAGAAGTCTCCATGTGGCCGACACTAGGAGTTCTCATATTAGTTCATGCTGAGGTGACTGCTTCTGAGTCAGACGTTGCAGGTTTACGAATGACCACCAGCATTTTCCCACAATGCAAAGGCAAGGAAATAAAAAGGAAAAGCTTATAGTTGATTGCCTAATTACACCCTTACTGTTACTGTTACTGATTTTCAGTATGTGGAAGTATATATGTTCAGTTAGTGGATGGAGTTAAGATCAAGTAACTGATTGCCTTTCTATATTTCTGTGTGCAAAATAACGATGAACACTTGTAGTAGTGCAGTACGGATAAACCTTTTGATATGATCCAAAAAAAATTAGAGGTCATACTTTAAAAATTAAGTTTTATTATGGTCAGTTACCTTCTGCGGTGGGTTGGCACCCTGCCCAGGATTGGTTCCTGCCTTGTGCCCTGTGTTGGCTGGGATTGGCTCCAGCAGACCCCCGTGAACCTGTGTTCGGATTCAGCGGGTTAGAAAATGGATGGATGGATGGAAATTAAAAAATTATATGCGTTGACAAGGTTGGTCAGGGAAAATCCACAAAAACAAGAATACATAGCAATAAACGTAGAATTACTGTAAATGCATAAAGAAATAAAAACAGTGAGAATTATACATAGGCTGATGATTAGGAGTCTTTCTCTTTAAAATATTGTTATGGGTTTAATAAATTTTTACTGTGAAATGTAGACGTATATTTAAGGTGTTATTATTTGAAGGAACATTTCTGGCTATTTATTTTTTGCATTTTCTTCTTCTAAAATGATTTCTAATTTATTTTGGTTATTAGTTAGCACTACTACATCACCATTTTGTTTAGTTTATAGCTGACGTAATTTTGTGGATCCCGTTGTCAGGGTGTTGCTCCTGGTTGTCAGGGGGTGTGGTCTCGAATGTCACAATGTCTGACATCATAGATACGACTCTTCAAATACTGGCATAATGGCTCGCCTATCATCAAGAAAGCTTTCTGCAAGTTTCTTTTTGAATTCTTGTTTTGAAAGCTTTAGCACACCCCCTCTGACTATCATCTGTGTTACGACTTGATTTCCATTTATATGTTTTAAGTGTTTATTTTAACCAATTTGTGAGATCTTATACTTGTTTTGGGAGTGTCTGAAGTCATAGATTTCATTCTATTGTTTCCTTCATATCGCTTATTTATTCATTTTTGTTGGCCTGGCAGAGCCATTCTGTGTTTCTATTTTCTATACTATTTAGTCACTAACATCCTGCTGCTGTCTTAGCGTTGCCATGGCCATGCATTTTTTTTTAGGTTGTTAAAAATAATTATAAATCTCCTTAAACCCTGAGGGCATTTTTCAGCAATATCCACCATGGATACCCCAAAATAAAGCATTACTATTCAGAAAATAAAGGTAGGACAATCAATTTTTCGCTAAAACCTGACAGATAATTTCTCAAATGTGACAGAATCTGTGTCTGTGTCAAATTTAAACATTCATTGACTTAGAACCTGATGCTAAACTAGGGGAAAAAACTAGGCGTTTACTGTAATATTTTCAAAGTTTTGTAGTCAGATACAGTATATTTCATGTACAAATAGTGCCAGGGGAGGTTTTTTTTTTATCTCTGAGATGTTCCCAGACATGTCAACTGTACCTGTCTAACGTTTCATGTTATAATAAAGTTACAGCGTTTGGCACCATGAGTCCACCTCCCCTATCCAAAACCTCTCCATGTTCAGAACAATTTTATTGCACATAAAACAGTGAATCATATAATAATGCTGAACTTCACCCCCTAATTACACACAAGTAACCCACTACCTCACCTACACATTTGCGTGAAACTATTTAGTTTGTTTGTTCAAATAGTGCATTTTTTCATTACGCGTGCTGTCAACTGTCTCATTATGTCCATATGTGAACATGTACGTATTGTTGGAGACGTCAGAGTCTCTGCCATCCATTGGTATACTGTTTGCAAGTGTGTGACCCTATTGGGTTCCCACATAATGATCTGGAAATGTGGGGTGGTACTTGCCAAAGGTTGACTTGTGAATCCTCTTATTTGGTGGATATCTCATGACTGATGCATATAATGTGCTTGGACTTGTTTTGATCAGGAGAATATACTGTAAGTACAGATGTGTTGCTTGTAGATATTTGCTGTTGTTTTGTAAAGTAATATGCGAGAGCACACGAAAAATCAGAAGAGCGGTGTAATGCTGTTTGCGGTTTTCAGTCTATTACTCGTGTTTGCTCGGTTGGTGGGAGGGTTCATCATGTTGGTTGAAATCTATTGGTCAGGACTTTTTAATTGATGCCTAACACTTGGGTCTTCCTTATACAAAATAATTACTATCATTTTTTCAATTTTTTTTGTGATATTTTATAAAATACTACACATATGATTTCATACCAGATTAAAAGTTATCCGTAAATATTGTAACAATTTGACTATGTGGATTGTGAATTTGACACCTGTTGCTTGCAAACGAAGTATTGTTTGGGTCTGTGTGTGGCAGAAGATTTTTGATACGATCCCTCAGCCCGGTGCCAGGCTGATCAGGGTGTAAACATGTTGCTGGTCATGTGTCACTCATAATAAATATCACATTGTGTCTTCACTTTCCAAAATTTTGAAAAGAGATTTCAATTTTTGACTTTTAATAACTTGCAAATTTTCTGAAAATATGTTTTCACTTTGTCATTTTGGATTATGGAGTGTACATGAATGAACAAAAATTGGCAAATCTATCTTAATACATAATTCACCAGTCTCCTCACTCACTCACTCACTCACTCACTCACTCACTCACTCACTCACTCACTCACTCACTCACTCACTCACTCACTCACTCACTCACGTCCGTCCGAAGCTGAATGCGCAGTCGCCTTCTGCGCAGCAGCCCGAAAAACCTTACGAGACCGACATTGCGGCAGGCGGCGGATTTACAGCCACGAAAATTCAAAGAGAAAGGCGACTTCGGCCAACATCCAACCCCAACATTGCAGCAGGCGGCGGATTTACGGCCGCAAAAATTCAAAGAGAAAGGCGACTTCGATTAAAGCTCTAGAGGCCTGAAAGGCGATTTTGACTACAGCTCGAGGCCTAACTACGCATTCATTCAATACACCTATATCAGGTTTGTGGTGCTTATACATATTACTATTCCTCTCGTGCCCGTTTCATCTTACGTTGTCGAAACGGGCTCTTTGTCTAGTCTATTTATAATTAAATCTACAACACAAAAAAGTGTGCAAAAATTAAAGGGGCCTAAACACTTTCTGAATCCACTGTATAATTGTATTTGGGATAATGTCTTGGGCGGGCTTGTAAATAGTTATTTGTACTTGCATTGCTTTTCCATCTTCTACTATTTGTTTGTATTCTTTCCCTTATCATTTTTATTTTTTCTTTGTTTTACTGTATGAGATCAATAGGGACATAGCATTAGTCACCTGTTTCTCTTGTTATTTGTTATGCTGCTGCTGCTGCATGGGTGGTAGAATATAATCTTTGTGCCTTCTGTTTAGTTATTCATGCAGAGTGTGACAATATTATTACATGGCAGCCTTCCAAACTCTAATATTTCTTGTCCTTTTTAGAGCTACAAATGTGCCCTCTCTCTCCATTTCTCTTTGACCTTGCCCTTGAGCCCCTTGCTATTACTCCAATCTTCACTTATGCCATTCCCCATAAAATATCTCTTGAAATAGGCAGACATCCAGCTTTATTTGGGAAATGCCTCCTTGGACCTTCTTCGTGTTCCAAACCTATTTAAATCATTTGAATCTAGCTACAAATTCAACTAAACCAAATCAGCCTTTCTTTTAATAAACATAAATTATGTGTTATCCTGTCTACCCCTTTGGCTACTTCTTTAAAGTATTTGGGTATTACATGCAATCAAGAACTTATTTGCATCTGAACTGAACATTACTCCAACAACAGAAACTGGCACATTATCTTCCTCAATATTTTTCCGCAAATAGATACAGTAGAACTAACGTAAGTATATAAAACCTCACTACTAAAGCAATGTGGACTAACCCTATGAATCAAAACATTTATCTTCTTCCTCAGGAGACTACCAATTTAGCAATTAGTTAACACAGAACATTTAGCCTAAGTATGAGGACCATACCAGAAGTAATAATCATATTGGAATTACCAAGAAATACATGTCAATGTTAAAATGTGTGGTATTGCAACTAGTAGTTAGAGTGAATGTTTCCGAGGCATGTAATACAACCCAGAATGAAGGAAAACAAAACAGAATGTGAATAATGAATAGCTCATTTAAGTTCATAAAATTAAGAATAAAAAAAGTTACATTAAAACTTCACAACTGTTTTAAGAAACTTAACTCCAAATTATAAAAAGATTTGCTTGTGCTGGAGTTAAACTTCTTGTGTCCATTGCTGCAGGGCTCTAATTCCTGCATGCAAGCCACAACACATCTGAATGTAGGAGGTAAGGAGTTCACCAAAGCGCAAAGTAGCAACAATTGGAGCTGGGGACGTAAACTTGAAGTAAACAAGTTCATGAAGGAAGGGGATGATCACGATTTTGATGATATGGTTATTGACCTGAACAGCTATCTTGATGGCTAAGTTGGTTAGTTGTTTAATGAGCTGTGATGTGCTGAGCTCTGAGACAAAAAAGCCAGAAGGTTAGGATTTTATTTTTTTTATATTTTTGTGATTTTTGAAATAAAATCAAATAAAAATGAGTGTATACTGTCCGAATACATGAGCCTATCTCATATGTAAAACAGTGACTTAAGAAATACAGGCAGTCCCTTTCTAACATTCACATCCAAATAGAATGCTGCATAATCTGTGTACGCTTTTCATGGACATATGACGGTGCATAAGCAGGAATAGCTGTCGAGTAAGATACGGTAAAATATGGTAAGATAAGACACACTTTATTGTCGCTAGAGAGGAAAATTATTTTGGGCAAAGTCCCATCATAGGGGGAAAACATCTTGTAATGCAATAAATTATCACACAACACATAGCAATAGACAAAAACAAATACACACATGCAGTGCGTTACGAAAATATTCAGACCCCTTCACTTTTTACACCTTTTTTATGTTGCAGCCTTTTATTAAAATTCATTTTTTTCCACATCAACCAACACTCAATACTCCAGATTTGAAGAAGTTATGCCAATTTATCTTAGTTAGTTAGCATCATTGGGCGCTGGAAAAAAAGCTACATGTGTCTAAGCATCTCGAATTTCCAAGAAATTATTATGGCATACAAGGTGACTGACGAACACAGCATATTCTTTGTAAAAGACACTTGGGCAAGTTTTATCGATCAACACTTAAGGAATGCAATGATTGTTAATGAGGATTATAAAATGTCGGTGGTACTGTATCTGCACTATGGCATAATGCAATGGGTCCCATAGAAAATGTTTGATTTACGTTTGCACTCCTAAAACAGTAATATCACATTTGAAGATAAAGAAGTCAAATTCCTTATTTTTGAAGTACAAATTTAAGCACATACAGTATTATGTGTGAACAAACTGAACTCAAAAACATAATTTTTTAACTGCGCAAAATTTATATATAAATTAAGCAATTTACCTTTAGAAATTGAAATAATCTTATAAATGTGTCCCCTGTAAAGCCTGGTCACTCGATTGACGATCAGGGGGTTGGGGTATCCTGCAAAGCATCAAACACGGCAAGGAAATGAGGCACATGTTCAAGGATCGAGTGGTTTGGAGGATTGAAGCAATGGGTGCCCACATGCCACTAAGCCATGAAACCCAATCGATGAGCTTTGTCCCCTGATAACACCAGCACTGCAGTTTAAAAACAAATGTGCCGGCCACACAGTTAAAATTTCCAGAACTACCAGCAGGTAGAGATGGGCTGAGTGAAAGTGGCAGGTGTTGCATCCAATTCAGTGCCCCTTTGTTCCCCCTTTGGCAAAAATGTCAGTCAAACCTCAAAATCCGTGTTGATTCATGACAGAAATCAATACTACTGTAGACCTCGGCCTTCTCTATGGATCACCACAAGGTCCAATTTCCATTCTCTTAAAAAAGGTTGTTTGCCTTTATAAATGCTTTGCCTGTAGCAAGAAACGCACAAGAATGTGCAGTTCTGAGGATCAATCACTTGTGACAAATGCACGTGTAATGCTCGATTCATTTCATATCATAGAAGAGGGGCACTAAACTAATAAATGATATAACACTGCAAGGTACTTATTCCACCACGATAAAGTCGGACAACCTCTGTCATAGTCAATGAGATATTATACTGGAAGAAAAAGGTCAATAGCTTTGTCGTGAAGCAGGGATATTATTTACATAAGAATATAAATTTGACAAACAATACAATTTATTTTTGTATAGCCCAAAATCACACAAGAAGTGCTGCATTGAGCTTTAACAGGCCCTGCCTCTTGACAGCCCCCCAGCCTTGACTCTCTAAGAAGACAAGGAAAAACTCACCAAAAAAGAAACCCTGGGAAAGGCAGTTCAAAGAGAGCCCCTTTGCAGGTAGGTTGGGCGTGCAGTGGGTGTCAAAAAGAAGGGGTTTAATACAATACAATATACAGAACAGAACACCAGTAATCCTCAATACAAAATAATACTAAAATAAAAATATTACAAGTACAGAGCAGAATTTAACAGTAGATGATATCACATAATATGATTTGGATTTGTTTAGAGTCCTGGGGCCTCATGTATAAACGGTGCATACGCACAAAAATGTTGCGTACTCCCGTTTCAACACTCAAATTGCAATGTATAAAACATAAACTTGGTCATAAAGCCACGCACATTTTCACGCCAGCTCAAACCCTGGTGTATGCAAGTTTTCCTCTTGGTTTTGCAAACTGGCGGCACTCAGCATCAAAGCAGTGCTTTTGTTCCAGTGTGGTTTGCCTTTCTTTTTTAGATCCATATCCTTAACGCGGAATTATCAAATACACTGAAATTAACCGCATATTGTTTATTAGTGTAATGCATCTGATTGTAATTAACCTGTAACAGTATAATGGTCCACAGAATGGCCAAACTATTCGAAATACCATAGCTGCTTCAGCCTTGTTACTCTCACTGCACCTTCTTCTTCTTTCAGCTGCTCCCGTTAGGGGTTGCCACAGCAGATCATCTTTTTCCATATTACTCTCACTGCATCACTCGGAGTATTTATATCACTGTATCTGAGTGTGGAATCACAGATCTACAGCATCTGATCGGAAAGAGAATTATCGGTATACAGTATCAAGCACATGCTCTCATGTGACAAACGCTTCAGAGCCTTTCCTGTACGGACCTCGCAGTTCAGAAACAGTTTCATCCCGAAAACTATAAATGCACTCAATCAGTCCATCAAGTGCTCCTGGAAGAAACTGTGCTCTTCATCTTTTCCACTTCTATATGTGGTTGATGTGCTTGAGCATCCTTCTCCAAACAGCTCGGTCATTTACCTACTATAGTGCTGTCATCTAGTGGATAGCTATAGAATTTTTTTTTTTTGTGGCAACAAATAGCCATTTGGTGGTTATGTCATTTTTAAAAAAGAATAAAGCTGTTGATGATTTGAATCAACTAAATTTGTTGTAAGATGAATATTTTGATGATAATGACAGTGATCAACATAGTGACAATCAACTGGATGACGTGGAAATTGTAGCCTGTGGCACTGATGAGGATTGCTGCACTAAAGGAGGTTCTTGCATCACAAGGCGTCCGACTTGTCACGATTGTCAGGACAGCACTAAATGGGCATTCTGCTGCCCACTGACTACAAACAGCCACCAAGTGCCAAATGTGTTGTGCGCAACAAGCTGGACGATGCAAAAAAAAAAGTGTTATACAGTATTTGTGACCTAAGTGCTTCCAAGCCTGCACTCTATGTGGTGCCATGCTTCAAGGACTATCATTCAATTGCAGACTTTTAGTCGTATTGCTGATCAAGATAAAGTAATAAACAGTTTCTTTGTATTTTTGACAGAGTTACTGTTGATAATAAAATTGTTGGTTTCTAATAGATTTCTTTAAAGATTTTGATAGAGTTCATTAATTTTTATATATGCATAGACCTAAACTGCAGCATCCTGGGTAATAAGTGGCCCATCCAATTCACTTAATACTTCGTTCTAGTTAGAAATATGATTGTGAACTCAGCCATTGATCATTCCGTTTTTCATTATACAAGTACAGAAGCAACTCATTTACATTAAAATGATTTAATTGTTTTGTACAATTCTTTATAGGAGCTGTTTTAAAAAGAAGATATCAATATAATATAAAACTAATATGAACAACTTTTCAGAGATCTATCTATATAGGTGTATCTATCTATCTATTATATCGTGCCTTTCATATCTATCTATCTATCTATCTATCTATCTATCTATCTATCTATCTATCTATCTATCTATCTATCTATCTATCTATCTATCTATCTATCTATCTATCTATCTATCTATCTATCTATCTATCTATCTATCTATCTATCTATCTATCTGCACTTAAAATTATAAACATGTGTTATAAATGGGGATTAATGCAGTGTAACAAATACCAAGTACAAAACCCAAATATCCTAATAATTAAGGGGATGTGGACAAAAGCAAATGACTTCAGATACAATATGCAGTGCTGATAAAGAAGGCAGAAAAGAAATAGCAGCAATTGCTGTAAAGACAAATGGCTCCGTCATGAAATAATAAGGCTACAATAAGTGACAATCAGAAGCCCTTATACAGTACAGTGAACTCAACATATATCATGAATCAAACTGTCAGTTATGAAATTTCCCAAGGCATTCAGTAAATAGTTTTATCCATAAGAACTGCCTTAAATTGGACCCATGAAAAACAGACATCGTGAAGCAAAAGTAGCTTGTCTTCAAAGTTAAAAGACATGGCGTGCTTACAGAAGTTGTAAATAGTTAATCTGATTAGGATACTAAGACACATTCAGTAAATGGTTGCTCATTATTTTTTTTTAAGAATGCATTGGAAATTATTTTTAAAAATTTCACAAAGAAGATTTACCTCTCCATGTACTGAAATAAAGTGTGCTTTAAAAATAGCAATCATCCAGTTAATACCACAATGAAATTGATTTATTGTCATATTTATGTATGTTTCTCACTCTCTCGCTGACTTTAATACCTGCAGTTTATATTGTGTATAAATAAAACAATAATCAGTAAATATTGTCACAAACTAAAATAATACAATCATCTGTCTCATATATATTGTTTACAACATTATTATTTCCCTTTTTTAAAATAGTTTTTTACCGTTTTTTTTTACTTTACTTACAAGAAATAATCAGTCATGCTATACCATATATAACAATATTAACAACTTGACTGCTGAACCATTTATTACCAGGGCGCTGCAGTTTGGGTCTATGCATACAGTATGTGATAAGAATGAACTCCAAAACTCGTAAAGAAATGTAAAGAAATGTATTAGAAAACAAAAGTTTTACTATCAACAGTAACTCTGTCAAAAATGTAAAGAAACTATCAATTACATTATTTTCACCATTAACCAGAGTAAAAGTCCGCCTTTGAATGAGAGTCCTAGAAGCAGGGAACCTCACAGAGCGCAAGCTTCGAAACACAAGTGTCACAAGTACAAAGCATTTCTTTGTGCTGTCAGCACTTGTTACACACAACACATTTGGTGGTTGGTGACAGTTTGTGCTCCAGACAGTCATGACAAGTCAGACACCTTTGGGGCAGCTCTCTGCATCAGTACCAGAGCTTACAGATTCCACATCATCCAATTGATTGTCACCGTGTTAGTCATTGTCATTATCATCAAACTATTCCTCTTGTAATAAATCTAGTTGTTTCAAAACATAAGCAGTTTTATACTTTTTTCCAGATGACATTACAGTAATCCCTTGCTATATCGCGCTTCGCCTTTCGCGGCTTCACTCCATCGCGGATTTTATATGTAAGCATATTTAAATATATATCGCGGATTTTTTGCTGGTTCGCGGATTTCTGCGGACAATGGATCTTTTAATTTCTTGTACATGCTTCCTCAGTTGGTTTGCCCAGTTGATTTCATACAAGGGACGCTATTGGCAGATGGCTGAGAAGCTACCCAGCTTACTTTTCTCCCTCTCTTGTGCTGAGTTTCTCTGATCCTGACGTAGGGGGATTGAGCAGGGGGGCTGTTCGCAAACCTAGACGATACGGACGCTCGTCTAAAAATGCTGAAAGATTATCTTCACGTTGCTGCCTTCTGTGCTTGCTGCTTCGTGAAACGACATGCTGCTCGGTGCTTCGCATACTTAAAAGCTCAAAGGGCACGTATTGATTTTTCACTGTTTGTTTTTATCTGTCTCTCTCTCTCTCTCTCTCTCTCTCTGCTCCTGACAGAGGGGGTGTGAGCTGCCGCCTTCAACAGCTTTGTGCCGCGGTGCTTCGCATACTTGAAAGCCAAACAGCCCTATTGATTTGTTTGCTTTTCTCTCTCTCTCTCTCTCTCTCTGACATGCTCTGCTCCTGACTTGCACTCCTTTGAAGAGGAAGATATGTTTGCATTCTTTTAATTGTGAGACGGAACTGTCATCTCTGTCTTGTCATGGAGCACAGTTTAAACTTTTGAAAAAGAGACAAATGTTTGTTTGCAGTGTTTGAATAACGTTCCTGTCTGTGTTTCTGCGCAAATCTGTGACCCAAGCATGACAATATAAAAATAACCATATAAACATATGGTTTCTACTTCGCGGATTTTCTTATTTCGCGGGTGGCTCTGGAACGCAACCCCCGCGATGGAGGAGGGATTACTGTACTGCAAGCTGTCAATTTATAGCACTATTTTCTGCAAGCACTTGGCACCAGAAAAAAATTCTATCACCATCCACTAGATGGCAGCACTATACCAGGTAACTAAGACGTGGCAGCAAGCTGGCTGTGTCCATAGAGGCTATGCAATGAGATACGAGTTCTCTCATGTGTTGCGTTTTGACAAGCTCGAAGAAATATGACTTAACTCGTACCTTGTGTTTAAAGAGTTAATCGTCTCAATGACAGAGACTGAATGTGCTGTAACATCTTAACGAAAGACATTGATGGCATCACAGATGTGCTTTAGCACTCCTGTTGAGCTTTATTGAATCGATTAGCTTGTGCATGTAAATTAATTCCCATAATTCTCACTACGAAGCCAGTGTTCCTTTTGGAGACATCTACTGACCCTTTATGATCTGTGCATATCTTTATTTTCAGTCTTATATATAAAAAAGTCTACGCGTGGAAGTGTATTTGTTTGTCTGTCCTGCCCAGAAGTGCAAGGCTACAACATGAAGCTCAAAGAAAGCGACTCTGTTGCCAAAGTGAAACTGCAGAGAAAAGAGAAACTTGCTCAGCTGCTAATATACAAGTGAGGCAAGCACATCGGGCAAAATGAAACCTCCAAGGAAAGAGAAACTCACTTAGCTGCTGATAGACAACGGAAGCGAGCACGTCGACAAATACGAAACAGCTGAGGAAAGAGAAACTCACTTAGCCACTAATACATAAGTGAGGCGAGCACAGCGATAAAACGAAACCTCAGAGGAGTGAGAAACTCGCTTAGCCACTGAGAGACAACGGAGGCAAGCACTTCGACAAAAGTGAAATGGCAGAGTAAAGAGAAACTCGCTTAGCCGCTAATACATAAGCGAGGCGATTACATCGATAAAACGAAACCTCTGAGGAGAGAGAGACTCGCTTAGCCGCTAATAGACAACAGAAGCGAGCACATCTGCAAAACAAAACCACTGAGGAAAGAGAACCTCACTTAAAACAAAATCTCCGAGGAGAGAGAAGCTCTCTTAGCCGTTGATAGACAACGGAGGTGAGCACGTTGACAAAAACAAAACCTCTGGGGAGAGAGAAACTCGCTTAGCTGCTGAGAGACAACGGAGGCGAGCACGTCTGCAAAACAAAACCGTCAAGGAAAGAGAACCTCGCTTAAAACGAAATCTCCGAAGAGGAAGAAACTCGCTTAGCCGCTGATAGACAACCGATGTGATTAATTGATTGAAGTGCCAGAATCCACGTTTTCTATGAGCCCGGGCTTTTTACAGCACGGGCTTACACAGCTAGTTATGATATAAAACAAATAAAGAAAAAGAAGATCTGAAGGAAAAGGACTTGAGTGGTCGGGAGAGGAAGAGAAAGAAGAGGAGAATAATGACAGCAGATTTTAAGATTTTTAATAATAATTTGTTTCTGTTAAGAATATTAAAAGTTTTAAAGTAACATAATGGAGAAAGAAAAAAGAAGCATCAATCCATCACATCAAACACTGTCATTCTTTCATTGAAGAGAACCACAGATCATCGATGTTCAGCCAGCTACATACAGCAGACTTCCCATCAGAGGCGGCCTTAGGGGTGTGCAGGGCCTAGGGCTGACCAACCCCACGCATGGCTGGTTACGTCAAATGCTGTTACTGGTATAAATGTGGACTGTATAAACTTGCATGCAAATTTAACAAAAATAAAGTTAACATACACCGGATTTTCTCATTACAGTATTTAGCTATATTTTTGCAAGATAACATGCAGACTTTGTCAAAATATAAGAAAATAATCTATTAAAAAAGTGCAATACATAATTCATGACAATACCACGAAAGTGCGAAATGCGATGTGGTGTCATGCAGAAATTAGCAGGGCCTCTTCTAGAAAAGTACCCAAATTGCAAGTATACTCTGAGTCTCGATATGCAGGATGTCATAGTCATAACTCATATTGATGTCATGTCAGCCAGTTATCATGTTTTTGTGAATTAATATTCAGACATATTTATGGCCTTCAAATAAAATGTGAGTTTCAGTGTTTCGAAAGGAAGTGTGAAATTAATGTAGAGGTATCATCATGAAATCTCTTACTGGATTCCAGGTTCAGAGGCGAAAATCCACTTTTCTTGCCATCCGATTGGAAAAGTCATTGATGACATCTTCGTAGTCTAATCTGGATGCAATGTCTTATTCTATAGATAGGATCGCCAGATCACAAAGCCTGTCTTGAGACATGGTTGATCTATACTGGAGAATATAACTTGACAAATCTGCTCGAATGGGACACACGGACCTCAAAAATGGGGCCCCTTTAGGTGCGGGGCCTGGGACGGTCGCCCAACTTGCCACCCCGAAACGCCGCTATTGCTTCCCATCATCCACTTCCCAGAACCGTCGGACTGCTTTCGGGACTCACAGGTGAGACTGTTTTGGTTCATACTTCGAAACAACCCCGTTGGCATTGTGTTTTGCTCTCATTTCATCATTTGGGGCTTGGCTGGCTTTCATCTATTACGCAATCTCTGTTGTTTCTGTGGTTTCATATTGAACTTTGTGTGCGTGTGTGTAAATGTTCGATTTTCATTTGTAATTTATATATGTTTTCTAGTTAAGACAAACAAGGTTGGAACGGTTTCAGTTCTTTTTCACTGTCATTGTATAAAAGGTCTGTCTGGAAAAAGTCCAGCCATTGTTAATATAATGAGAACGGTTTGATGTAACCTGGCAGCCAAGGAGAGTGGACTGGAATGTGCATGCGTGAACAATGGCGACTTCACTGGACTGGTCAGCGGGGGCACTAGACGCTGTGGAGTGAGCATGTGCATAAGTGTTAAGCTTGAACTTTCATCCGTGGAAACTATTCTGATGACTCAGAAGACCTGCCCATGCATCACGTCTCATGCAGAGTTTTTTTGGCAAAACATCAAATCATCCAGGTGACTCAGCCACTCTACAGCCCAGATTTGGTGCCCTGTAACTTCTGGCTTTTCCCAAAACTAAAATCACCTTTGAAAGAGAAGATATTCCCTTGAGATTCAGGAAAATACAACAAGGCAGCTGAAGACGATTCCAAGAAAGGATTTTGCAGAGCATTTTGAAGAGTGGAAGAAACGCTGGGGGAACTATGTGAGGTCCCAAGATGCCTACTTTGAAGGGGACTGAGGCGTCATTGTCTTATGTATTATGCTTCTTGAATCTTGTATCTTCTTCAATAAATGTTTCTATTTTTCATATTACATGGCTGGATACTTTCCGGACAGACCTCGTATTGCAATTGAAAGCAAAGGTCTGTGATACGGTTTACATATTGATAGCTAGAAATCCACAAAGGGAGGAAAAAAATGAGTCACATATCATAAAATAGTCTTTAATTCCTGAGCTTTCAACACCTACCAGGTGTCATCATCAGAGGAAACTGATTAGACTTACAGGAATCAAAAGCAATATACGTATAGCAAATGAGGAGGGGGAATGGATTAATACGGTGGGATTTAGAGGGTGTCGGTCTTATAAGTCTTTTTTAATTATTTGGACTAGGGGGCTCTGACCCCTGCTCTCTTCGCTTGCCCACCCCTGTGTTTGGTTATCCAGATATACAATTTAAAGAGATTATTATTTTCATGGGAATTGTTACCTACTCTTTTGATTCTATGTTGCATCGCTTCTCCGTGATCATAAATATACACCTGACCGAATTGTGGTTTCTTCAAAATTAAACTTGTCGTAGCTTTAATTGTTGTGGTTCCACAGATTCTCATAGTGTATGGTCCATTATTGTGTAAATCTACGTTTTGAGCACTGAATGTTGTGAACGCGAAAAGATTATTGTAGACTTGCATATTTTGCCAGCAGTGTTTGTGGATTTCACTTTCACCAAACATCCATCCATCCATCCAGTTACTGTATATCCTAACTACAGGGTCACCTGGGTCTGCTGGAGCCAATCCCAGCCAACACATGGTGCAAGGCAGGAAACAAACCCAGGGCAGGGTGCCAGCCCACCGCAGGGCGCACACACGCACACACCTGGCATCAATTTAGGATCGCCAATGCACCTAACCTGCATGTCTTTGGAATGTGGGAGGAAACCCACGCAGACATGGGGAGAACATGCAAACTCCATGCAAGGAGGACCTGGGAGGCGAACCCAAGTCTCCTAATTGCGAGACAGCAGCGCTACCCACTGCACCACTGTGCCGCCTTCACCAAACAACAAATCTTTTAATTCTCGCAGAAATGCCTCTTCATTGGGAGGAAACACTACATTTCCCTGATGGCAACATGAATTAGATGATCTACAAGTCTCCGACTTAAACTTCAAAGCCTTACAATATCTACATACTTCTGACATATCACCTATGTCCATATACATGATCTCTGTTGCTGGTCCGTTTTTTCACTGAGTAATAATTTCCGTTTGTTTGTGCTAATGCAATCTTTACTTTCTTTTTTTTGATACTTTTGAATTTTACTACTTTCATAATTTGTAACTTGCTCGGCATATGTATCACGGCAATGTTTTTTTTTTGAGCCTTTCGAATCCCACTGCTTTCATAATCTCTAACCTACTCTGCATGTGTATCACATCAACGATTTTGAACATCTTTATGAAGTCTTTTATTTCTGACCCCGATTGGACCTACAAGGTTTTCAATTCCACTTGGTCCAGGCTGATTATTACTGTCCTTATTTTCAGAATTTGCCCATAGATTATTATTGTTCTTTTTTGCATTCTTTTTTGCCTTCTTTTCTCTCCAACGATTTTGGGTCTCCTTTCAACTTGCTGTTTCTTCTTCACTTAGTCATTGATGTGCCATCTAGAACATATAAAATTTTTAAATGCTGAGAGCGCATGAAGTGTGTCTGCCAAAAGCAATACAACAACTGAGAGGTTAGATGTCCATGATCTTGTTTTAAATTGGTTGTCCAAGTGTCTTTCTGAGAAGGTCACGTCTCGACCCAAGATTTTTTATATAATAGAGAGATGTTCTTCTTTTCAAGCCTGCACATGCTGGGTCCATGTCCAAATGTCTGTTAATGGCGTTTTCATTTGAGAGCCAGCTCTCTAGAACTGCATTGGGATTTGGGAATTCGGGGTGTATATACTGTACAGTGGGTATAGAAAAGAATCCCCCCCTTCGAAATATTCCCTTTTTTTTTCCATTACAGCCTTAAATGAAAACAGGCACATATATTTTACTTACTCAATGTAACCAATAACATCCAAGTGAAAGATATCACAGCTACAGTTCAGAAAAATTATAAAAAATCAAAACAAGACATATTGAAATCAATAAAGGATCACCCACAATATCAATATTTTGTTGAACCACTTTTTGCTTTAATGACAGCCTTGAGTCTGTTGGGATACTTCTCTATCAGTTTTGCACATCTAGCCTGAGTAATATTTGCCCACTTTCTTTACAGTTTAACTGTTCAAGTTCAGTCAAATTGGATGGTGAGCGTTGGTGGACTGCTATCTTCAAATCTTTCCACAGATTTTCTGACTGGCCACACGAGGACATTCACTTTTTTCTCGTTCAGCCACTGTGTGGTCAATTTTGCTGTGTGCTTTGGGTCGTTGTTGTGTTGAAAGGTGAACATTCTGTCCATCTTCAACTTTCTGGAAGAGGGTAGCAGGTTTTCCTCAAAACATCCATCCATTTTTCCTTCTACCCAAACGAGAGCCCCAGGCCCTGCGGCAGAGAAACACCTCCACACCAGGATGCTGTCCCCTCCATGCTTTACAGTAATGGTGTGTTGTGAATGATGAGCTGCATTGGATTTCCGCAAGATGTACCATTTGGTATTGAGGCCAGATAGTTTGATTTTGGTCTCATCTGACCATAAGACCTTTTCCCACTTGGTATCAGAATCTTCAAGGTGCATTCTGGCAAAGCTCAAAGGAGCCTTAATGTGGCCTTTCTTGAGAAGTGTTTTGTTCCTTGCGACCCTCCCGAACAAGTCACAATTGTGGAGCGCTTCTGAAGTTGTTGTCACGTGCATACAATGACCACTCTTTGCCATAAAATCTTGTAACTCCTTCAAAGTGGTCATTGGCTTCTTGGTAGCATCTCTTACCAGTGTCCTCCTTGCTCTTCCATCCAGTTTGGAGGGGCGGCCGGATCCACGGAGGGTCCTAGTAGGACCAAACACTTGCCTCTTCTTTCTTATGGACTTTACTGTGCTCCTTGGGTTTGACAAAGCCTTTGAGATTTTTTTGTCTCCATGTCCTGCCTTATGTCCGTCCACAACTCTATCCCCGAGATCTTTTGAAAGCGGACTTGCCACCCATAGTCAGTTGTCTGCTGTCAGTTGCACTACCAAGCAAGGGAATGCATGCTTCAGGAACAGCTTCACTAATCATGTGGATTACAACTGATCACAGGTGGAAGGAAGCCAGTAACCATGGTCTGTAATGGAAATGGTGGGCACTTACACCTGATTGAGTTGGGGGGGGGGGGGGGGGGGGGGGTTTATGATCCTTTATTAATCTCAGTAGTTCTTCTTTTTGATTTTTTTAAATTATTCTGAACTGTAGCTGTGATATCTTTCATTTGGATGTTATAGATTGCATTGAGTAAGTACAGCTGGAAAAAATATTGGTTTGTGTGTTTTCATTTAAGGCTATAAAGCAAAAAAAAAATGGGAATATTTCGAAGGGGGGGGATTCTTTTCTATACCCAATGCATGTGTTATATTTTATCTTCTGACAATATATTCATTTAACATACAGTGCATCCGGAAAGTATTCACAGCACATCACTTTTTCCACATTTTGTTATGTTACAGCCTTATTCCAAAATGGATTAAATTCATTTTTTTCCTCAGAATTCTACACACAACACCCCATAATGACAACGTGAAAAAAGTTTACTTGAGATTTTTGCAAATTTATTACAAATAAAAAAATTGAGAACGCACATGTACATAAGTATTCACAGCCTTTGCCATGAAGCTCAAAATTGAGCTCAGGTGCATCCTATTTCCCCTGATCATCCTTGAGATGTTTCTGCAGCTTAATTGGAGTCCACCCGTGGTAAATTCAGTTGACTGGACATGATTTGGAAAGGCACACACCTGTCTATATAAGGTCCCACAGTTGACAGTTCATGTCAGAGCACAAACCAAGCATGAAGTCAAAGGAATTGTCTGTAGACCTCCGAGACAGGATTGTCTTGAGGCACAAATCTGGGGAAGGTTACAGAAAAATTTCTGCTGCTTTGAAGGTCCCAGTGAGCACAGTGGCCTCCATCATCAGTAAGTGGAAGAAGTTCGAAACCACCAGGACTCTTCCTAGAGCTGGCCGGCCATCTAAACTGAGCGATCGGGGGAGAAGGTCCTTAGTCAAGGAGGTGACCAAGAATCCGATGGTCAATCTGTCAGAGCTCCAGTGTTCCTCTGTTGAGAGAGGAGAACCTTCCAGAAGGACAACCATCTCTGCAGCAATCCACCAATCAGGCCTGTATGGTAGAGTGGCCAGACGGAAGCCACTCCTTAGTAAAAGGCACATGGCAGCCCGCCTGGAGTTTGCCAAAAGGCACCTGAAGGACTCTCAGACCATGAGAAAGAAAATTCTCTGTTTTGATGAGACAAAGATTGAATTCTTTGGTGTGAATGCCAGGCGTCACGTTTGGAGGAAACCAGGCACTGCTCATCACCAGGCCAATACCATCCCTACAGTGAAGCATAGTGGTGGCAGCATCATGCTGTGGGGATGGTTTTCAGCGGCAGGGACTGGGAGACTAGTCAGGATAAAGGGAAATATGACTGCAGCAATGTACAGAGACATCCTGGATGAAAACCAGCTCCAGAGCGCTCTTCACCTCAGACTGGGGCGACGGTTCATCTTTCAGCAGGACAACGACCCTTAGCACACAGCCAAGATATCAAAGGAGTGGCTTCAGGACAACTCTGTGAATGTCCTTGAGTGGCCCAGCCAGAGCCCAGACTTGAATCCGATTGAACATCTCTGGAGAGATCTTAAAATGGCTGTGCACCGACGCTTCCCATCCAACCCGATGGAGCTTGAGAAGTGCTGCAAAGAGGAATGGGCGAAACTGGCCAAGGATAGGTGTGCCAAGCTTGTGGCATCATATTCACAAAGACTTGAGGCTGTAATTGCTGCCAAAGGAGCATCGACAAAGTATTGAGCAAAGGCTGTGAATACTTATGTACATGGGATTTCTCAGTTTTTTTATTTGTAATAAATTTGCAAAAACCTCAAGTAAACTTTTTTCACATTGTCATTATGGGGTGTTGTGTGTAGAATTCTGTGGAAAAAAATGACTTTAATCCATTTTGGAATAAGGCTGTAACATAACAAAATGTGAAAAAAGTGATGTGCTGTGAATACTTTCCGGATGCACTGTATACTGAGTCTTTTACCTTTGACCAAATTATGTGTTTTTCTTCTGATGTCTGGGGAGCTTACATGGAGGGAGGGTAACCAACTAAAGGGTAAGTATGGTTTGCCGTGGCTGAGTCCAGATTTCACTCCAGTATAGCCAGAGTAGGTAACTTGCTGCCTTCCAACAGTGAGTACTGGTTATTACATGTTTATGTCACTTTTGCCTTTTTGCGAGGTATTTGTGCTAATAAATCTTTTTCTTTTTTTTAAAAAATAAACCGGGACTTGTATTGGTGAGACTGTGTCTGGCATTAGGGGTGCTGCAACGCCCCCTAGTGGTCACCATAGCTTTGCAAAAACTAAGAAAGTAGGTAAAAGAATATGCAAACGTAAGTATATCCTTAAAAGCTCCTTCTAATACAGATAACATTCAAAAATTTTTGAGCACTTTAACGTCTTGGCACTAGGTGAAGGAGTTGCTGCTGTAGTACTTCGAAAAATCAGATTTGTGTAAAGATTGCAGATTGCTCTGTTGCCATAGAGATGTCCTAAACTCGCCGAAGTTAGGCATTGACAGACATCAGCAAGGGAGCACTCGCTGTATATATGGAGACGCAAAAGACAGCTTTCCAGATAAAAATTAATTTTTTTGGTTTTTAATCTTATATAGAAAACCAGACTGCTAATTTGCATATTCCCCACTACTTACTTGAATTATTCATACTGTATATCTACCTATTTTACCCTGTACAGAGTCACAGGGGCTGGAGCCTTTGCAGCCATAAAGGTTATGAAAAGTATCAACTTGGTGAAGTATGCCAGTCTATCCTGGGGCAGACTCACAGACACAACCAGTCACACTCACATTGGTCCAGTTCAGTGTTGGCAGCATGCATGTGGAGCCTTGGACATTAACTGCGTCCATATTGTGAAGAGTGATCCATGGCGACATGCTGGAGAAAAGAACAGCTGCTCAGGAAGCAGCAAGCGCATCAACCTCTGAGAAAACAAATGCTAAATGTACAGAGAATGAGGAGATAAACTGTAAGTCAAGTGTATTCACTGCACGTTATCGTGCAGTGCGCCGTTACTGGTAAATAAATACTATACTAAACTATACAGTAAATATTTGTTATTGTGTTACAAGTGGACATTGGCATTCGCCTCTGATTTAAAATAATGTCACTTCAACTCATTTTGCAAATGTTTGTGTTGATCACTTTGTAACGGCCGACCCCTTACCCAGCCGGCAGCCACACTAGCAAAACCTGTGGCCTGGATGAATTTCTGAGAAAACCTATCAGTACCGAGCTGTACCTCTAACAAATAATAAATTTTCCCTCCTCCCCAATCAACGGTTAACGACTAGCAAATGAAAGCAAATAAGTAAAATACGTGTGGAATATATTAAATACAATACAATGACAAAAATACAAGAATATAAATCCGCGATGTAAAATATATCCATCCATCCATTTTCCAACCTGCTGAATCTGAACACAGGGTCACGGGGGTCTGCTGGAGCCAATCCCAGCCAACACAGGGCAGGAACCAATCCCGGGCAGGGTGCCAACCCACCACAGAATATATCTACTTATATATATATATATATATATATATATATATATATATATATATATATATATATATATATATATATATATATATATATATATATATATATATATATAAATAAATATATATACAGTAATCCCTCGCTATATCGCGCTTCGCCTTTTGCGGCTTCACTCCATCGCGGATTTTATATGTAAGCATATTTAAATATATATCGCGGATTTTTCGCTGCTTCGCGGGTTTCTGCGGACAATGGGTCTTTTAATTTCTGGTACATGCTTCCTCAGTTGGTTTGCCCAGTTGATTTCATACAAGGGACGCTATTGGCAGATGGCTGAGAAGCTACCCAGCTTACTTTTCTCTGTCTCTCTTGCGCTGACTATCTGTGATCCTGACGTAGGGGGTGTGAGAAGGGGGGCTGTTCGCACACCTAGACGATACGGACGCTCGTCTAAAAATGCTGAAAGATTATCTTCACGTTGCTATCTTTTGTGCAGCTGCTTCCTGAAGCGACATGCTGCACGGTGCTTCGCATACTTAAAAGCTCGAAGGGCACGTATTGATTTTTGATTGAAAAACAAACTCTGTCTCTCTCTCTCTCTCTCTGCTCCTGACGGAGGGGGTGTGAGCTGCCGCCTTCAACAGCTTTGTGCCGAAGTGCTTCGCATACTTAAAAGCAGCCCTATTGATTTGTTTGCTTTTCTCTCTATCTCTGTGACAGTCACTGCTCCTGACACGCACTCCTTTGAAGAGGAAGATATGTTTGCATTCTTTTAATTGTGAGACGGAACTGTCATCTCTGTCTTGTCATGGAGCACAGTTTAAACTTTTGAAAAAGAGACAAATGTTTGTTTGCAGTGTTTGAATAACGTTCCTGTCTCTCTACAACCTCCTGTGTTTCTGCGCAAATCTGTGACCCAAGCATGACAATATAAAAATAACTATATAAACATATGGTTTCTACTTCGCGGATTTTTTAATTTCGCGGGTGGCTCTGGAACGCAACCCCCGCGATGGAGGAGGGATTACTGTATATATATATATATATATATATATCCATCCATCCATCCATTTTCCAACCCGCTGAATCCGAACACAGGGTCACGGGGGTCTGCTGGAGCCAATCCCAGCCAACACAGGGCACAAGGCAGGAAACAATCCTGGGCAGGGTGCCAACCCACCGCAGGACACACACAAACACACCCACACACCAAGCACACACTAGGGCCAATTTAGAATCGCCAATCCACCTAACCTGCATGTCTTTGGACTGTGGGAGGAAACCGGAGCGCCCGGAGGAAACCCACGCAGACACGGGGAGAACATGCAAACTCCACGCAGGGAGGACCCGGGAAGCGAACCCAGGTCCCCAGATCACCCAACTGCGAGGCAGCAGCGCTACCCACTGCGCCACCGTGCCGCCCCTATATATATATATATATATATATATATATATATATCCCTCCCTGCGGTGGGTTGGCACCCTGCCCAGGATTGGTTCCTGCCTTGTGGCCTGTGTTGGCTGGGATTGGCTCCTGGCGGACCCCCGTGACCCTGTGTTCAGATTCAGCGTGTTGGAAAATGGATGGATGGATATATCCCTCCACCAAAGCAGCCAAGTGAAACAACACCTGTACAATAACAAAAACCTCCCTTGCCCCTGCAAACGTATAACAAACACAACACACAAATAATAATGATGTATGAGTACTGAATGACAATGAACGTGAAATTGAGTAAAATCACTGTCCAGAATACAGATGACTGATCAAAATGGAGGTGCTTGAATCTCCCGAAAAACAGAACGACCTCACCGTGCTTTCTCGGTGGATGGTGGAGTATAATGTCCAACCCCAGGGTCTCTTGGTGATGATGGTGTTGTGATTTCGGCGGAGTGAGAATCAAACTGGAACCAGGTACGATGAAACAAAATAGCAGAATGATGTTGATCGATTGTCGGTACTTGGAATCTCCATCTCTCTCCCTCTCCCCTTTCCCTCCTGCTGGTTTAAATAATGATGAGCCGGATGTAACTGTTAAAATCCCGGTCCTGACGTGTCCAGGGGGTCGCTGCTTCCCTGCAACACCCTTCCGCGTTTCTTATTACATGGACGACATTTAAACAAACACACATTATTTTAAACGGGGTGCTGAGACAAGACGCGACTGGGTGCAACACAATAAACAACAATACCTATGTGGCCCCGCTACAACTTGATTAATAATAAATAATAATAAATAATTAATAATAAATAATTCATAGTAATTTCATACTGTGCCATCTCCGTCTGTATGGTTTACCAACAGAGTATCATTTATTTGTTGAAATTTTGGTGTTTTCAAGACTCATGTTCTATTGTTCAAACGTTTGTGTTGATTAATCTTTGCTGTGCAGCATGTCTTTTAATGTTTAAACACTGATTTTGTGGGAAGTACCAATCCAATAAATATGTGTTTAATTTTATCGACCGTTTACATTTTCATTCTTGTGAGTGGTTGTGTAGGTAGGGGCCCCAGTGCGCTGCTTTGCCCGGGGGTCTATATTGCTGTTAAGAAGGCCTTGCATACTGCATATCCACTTCTGGCTCAAATCCTGACTCACAGTGGTCCATTCTTATCTTTTTAGTGCTTGGAGTTGATCCCAATTTGTGGGCTTCTGCTTGTCCAACTGCTTTTTGAGACTTGACCACAGGTTCTCAATGGGATTAAGATCTGGGGAGTTTCCTGGCCACAGGTCCAAATTTTCAACATTATGATCTCTGAGCCACTTTGTTATCACTTTTGCCTTGTGACGTGGTGGCTCCGTCATGCAGGAAGATACAGAGATGATCACCAAACTGCGCCTGGATTGTTGGGAGAAGTTGCTCTTGCAGGACATTTTCATGCCACTCTTTATTTATGGCAGAATTGTGAGTGGGCCCACTCCCTTGAAGGAGAAGCAACCCCACACATGGACTGTCTCAGGATGCTTCACTGTGGGCACAGTGACACAGGACTCATGGTAGCGCACATCTTTTCCTTCTCCAGACAGTCGATTTTCCAGATGTCCCAAACAGTCAGAAGGAGGATTCTCAAGTGAAGTGTATTCACATCACGTTATCGTGCAGTGCGTCGTTACTGGTAAATAAATGCTATACTTTACTAAACTATAAATATTTGTTATTGTGTTACAAGTGGACGTTAGCATTCGCCTCTGATTTAGTATCACGGTCACCTCTACAACCTCACGTGCCTGTATGTGTACGGACCTCACGCATTACATAACGTAAGCGCGTATATGTTAACGTCACTTCAACTCATTTTGCAAATGTTTGTGTTATTCACTTGATTAATTATAAATAATTCATAGTAATTTCATACTGTGCCATCTCCGTCTGTATGGTTTACCAATTGAGTATCACTTATATGTTGAAATTTTGGTGTTTTTCAAGACTCGTGTTCTAGTGTTCAAACGTTTGTGTTGATTCATCTTTGTTGTGCAGCATATCTTTTAATGTTTAAACACTGATTTTGTTGGAAGTATCAATCCAATAAATATATGTTTAATTTTATCGACCATTTACATTTTTATTCCTGCGAGTGGTTGTGTAGATAGATAGATAGATAGATAGATAGATAGATAGATAGATAGATAGATAGATAGATAGATAGATAGATAGATAGATAGATAGATAGATAGATAGATAGATAGATAGATAGATAGATAGATAGATAGATATGAAAAGCACTATATAATAGATAGATAGATAGATAGATAGATAGATAGATAGATAGATAGATAGATAGATAGATAGATAGATAGATAGATAGATAGATAGATATGAAGGCCCCTCCTTTAACCGTCACCTTATCGTGGTGGAGGGGTTTGCGTGTCCCAATGATCCTAGGAGCTCTGTTGTCCGGGGCTTTATGCCCCTGGTAGGGCCACCCAAGGCAAACTGGTCCTAGGTGAGGGATGAGACAAAGAGCGGTTAAACAAACCTCCTATGAAGAAAAAACAATTTTGGACGGCGTTTTCCCTTGCCCGGACGCGGGTCACCGGGGCCCCACTCTGGAGCCAGGCCTGGAGGTGGGGCTCGATGGCAAGCGCCTGGTGGCCGGGCCTGCATCCATGGGGCTCGGCCGGGCACAGCCCGAAGAGGCAACGTGGGTCCCCCTTCCCATGGGCTCACCACCTATGGGAGGGGCCAAGGAGGTCGGGTGCAGTGTGAGTTGGGTGGTGGCCGAAGGCGGGGACCTTGGCGGTCCGATCCTCGGCTACAGAAACTGGCTCTTGGGACGTGGAATGTCACCTCTCTGAAGGGGAAGGAGCCTGAGCTAGTGCGCGAAGTTGAGAGGTTCCGGCTAGATATAGTTGGACTCACCTCGACGCACAGCTTGGACTCTGGAACCAATCTCCTTGAGAGGGGCTGGACTCTCTACCACTCTGGAGTTGCCCCCGGTGAGAGGCGCCGAGCAGGTGTGGGTATACTTATTGCCCCCCAACTTGGAGCCTGTACATTGGGGTTTACCCCGGTGGACGAGAGGGTAGCCTCCCTTCGCCTTCGGGTGGGGGGACGGGTCCTAACTGTTGTTTGTGCGTATGCACCGAACAGCAGTTCGGAGTACCCACCCTTTTTGGAGTCCCTGGAGGGGGTGCTAGAGGGCATACCTTCTGGGGACTCCCTCGTTCTGCTGGGAGACTTCAATGCTCACGTGGGCAATGACAGTGAGACCTGGAAGGGCGAGATTGGGAGGAATGGCCCCCCTGATCTGAACCCGAGCGGTGTTTTGTTATTGGACTTCTGTGCTCGTCACGGATTGTCCATAACGAACACCATGTTCAAGCATAGGGGTGTTCATATGTGCACTTGGCACCAGGACACCCTAGGCCTCAGTTCGATGATCGACTTTGTGGTCGTGTCGTCGGACTTGCGGCCACATGTCTTGGACACTCGGGTGAAGAGAGGGGCGGAGCTGTCAACTGATCACCACCTGGTGGTGAGTTGGCTTCGATGGTGGGGGAGGATGCCGGTCAGGCGTGGTAGGCCCAAACGTGTTGTGAGGGTCTGCTGGGAACGTCTGGCAGAGCCCCCTGTCAGAAGTAGCTTCAACTCCCACCTCCGGCAGAACTTCGACCACATCCCGAGGGAGGTGGGGGACATTGAGTCCGAATGGGCCATGTTCCGTGCCTCTATTGTTGAGGCGGCTGACTGGAGCTGTGGCCGTAAGGTGGTCGGTGCCTGTCGTGGCGGCAATCCCCGAACCCGCTGGTGGACACCGGTGGTGAAGGATGCCGTCAAGCTGAAGAAGGAGTCCTACAGGACCCTTTTGTCCTGTGGGACCCCGGAGGCAGCTGATAGGTACCGGCAGGCCAAGCGGAATGCGGCTTTGGTGGTTGCTGAGGCAAAAACTCGGGCGTGGGAGGAGTTTGGGGAGGCCATGGAGAATGACTTTTGGACGGCTTCGAGGAGATTCTGGTCCACCATCCGGCGTCTCAGGAAGGGGAAGCAGTGCAGTGTCAACACTGTATATGGTGGGGATGGTGCGCTGCTGACCTCGACTCGGGATGTTGTGGGTCGGTGGGGGGAATACTTCGAAGACCTCCTCAATCCCATTAACATGCCTTCCAATGAGGAAGCAGAGCCTGGGGACTCAGAGGTGGGCTCCCCCATCTCTGGGACTGAGGTCACCGAGGTGGTCAAAAAACTCCTTGGTGGTAGGGTCCCGGGGGTGGATGAGATACGCCCGGAGTTCCTCAAGGCTCTGGATGTTGTAGGAATGTCTTGGCTGACACGCCTCTGCAACATCGCATGGACATCAGGGACAGTGCCTCTGGATTGGCAGACCGGGGTGGTGGTCCCCCTCTTTAAGAAGGGGGATCGGAGGGTGTGTTCCAACTACAGAGGGATCACACTCCTCAGCCTCCCTGGAAAAGTCTATTCAGGGGTCCTGGAGAGGAGGGTCCGTCGGATAGTCGAGCCTCGGATTCAGGAGGAACAGTGTGGTTTTCGTCCTGGTCGTGGAACAGTGGACCAGCTCTATACCCTTAGCAGGGTCCTGGAGGGTGCATGGGAGTTTGCCCAACCAGTCTACATGTGTTTTGTGGACTTAGAAAAGGCATTCGACCGTGTCCCTCGGGGAATCCTGTGGAGGGTACTCCGAGAGTATGGGGTACCGGCCCCCCTGATAAGGGCTGTTCAGTCCCTGTACGATCGGTGCCAGAGCTTGGTCCGCATTGCCGGCAGTAAGTCGAACCCGTTTCCAGTGAGAGTTGGACTCCGCCAGGGCTGCCCTTTGTCACCGATTCTGTTCATATCTTTTATGGACAGAATTTCTAGGCGCAGCCAGGGTGTTGAGAGGGTCCAGTTTGGTGGGCTCAGGATTGGGTCACTGCTTTTTGCAGATGATGTTGTCCTGTTTGCTTCATCAGGCCGTGATCTTCAGCTCTCTCTGGATCGGTTCGCAGCCGAGTGTGAAGCGGCTGGGATGAGAATCAGCACCTCCAAATCCGAGACCATGGTCCTCAGCCGGAAAAGGGTGGAGTGCCCTCTCAGGGTTGGTAGCGAGATCCTGCCCCAAGTGGAGGAGTCCAAGTATCTCGGGGTCTTGTTCACGAGTGAGGGAAGAATGGAGCGTGAGATCGACAGGCAGATCGGTGCGGCATCCGCAGTAATGCGGGCATTGCATCGGTCTGTCGTGGTGAAAAAGGAGCTGAGCCGCAAGGCGAAGCTCTCAATTTACCAGTCGATCTATGTTCCTACCCTCACCTATGGTCATGAGCTATGGGTAGTGACCGAAAGAACGAGATCGCGAATACAAGCGGCTGAAATGAGTTTCCTCCGCAGGGTGTCTGGGCTTTCCCTTAAAGATAGGGTGAGAAGCTCAGTCATCCGGGAGGGGCTCAGAGTAGAGCCGCTGCTCCTCCGCATCGAGAGGAGTCAGATGAGGTGGCTCGGGCATCTGATCAGGATGCCTCCTGGACGCCTCCCTGGTGAGGTGTTCCGGGCATGTCCAACCGGGAGAAGGCCCCGGGGAAGACCCAGGACACGCTGGAGGGACTATGTCTCTCGACTGGCCTGGGAACGCCTTGGGATTCTCCCGGAAGAGCTAGAAGAAGTGGCCGGGGAGAGGGAAGTCTGGGCATCTCTGCTCAAGCTGCTGCCCCCGCGACCCGACCTCGGATAAGCGGGAGACAATGGATGGATGGATAGATATGAAGGGCACTATATAATAAATAGATAGATAGATATGAAAGGCACTCCATAATAGATAGATAGATAAGGCACTATATAATAGATAGATAGATAGATAGATAGATAGATAGATAGATAGATAGATAGATAGATAGATAGATAGATAGATAGATAGATAGATAGATAGATAGATAGATAGATAGATAGATAGATAGATAGATAGATAGATAGATACTTTATTAATCCCAAGGGGAAATTCACATACTCCAGCAGCAGCATATTGATAGGAGCTTTATCGTGCAGTGCGCTGTTACTGATTGTATAATAATAGTGATCATTTTTTTTTTGTTTATTTTTTCATTTTTGAACTTCCTAAGACACCCCAAATGTAGAATATCTCCCAAAATTAATTTTTCTTCAGGGCCAAATGGGTCAAGAGCCTATTGAATTTCCAACCACGTTATATTTTAAAGTCTCCCTTATTGATACTTAAACTCCACTAACTCAGAAGTTTTTGTACTACCAGAAAATCTTTTTGCTGCTTGCTCTGACAGCATTTGATGTGATTTGTTGCACTGTCTGCCTATGGGATTTATTTTAAAGTTGCAGGAAGACAAAGATAAATCCTCATTATGGCTTAATCACTCATTTTTTTCATCTTACAGTAATTCTAATTATCTAGGCGTTTTGAGCTGTGTGACATTATACCGTATATTACAGAGTCGCTCTTCTTTTTCAACGTCACTTCATCACACATTGAATTCTGTATGACTGTTTTATGAAAGCTTAGGCTAGAAGCTGGTTGAAGAAAGCCAGTTGTCGAACTGCAGATTTGACTCCTGCTGTGCTGACTCCACTATAGTATTCTTTAAAGTATGCATAATAAGATACTTGCTTTTAACTTCTGTCTGTGGTACAGACTTGGCGGCAGCTACTATCAGGGTTTGGCATTTCTTGAATTTCGCTTTTCTGAAGGGATTTGAAGGTCATTTGAAAGAATTGCCAATGTTTTTTTTTTTTTTTAATCTTTAGGGTGCTCATTTATCTGTTTGTTTTTATGTGTTTATTTTTTTACTGAGAAAATGTACTTGCTTTGCAGTAGTGATTCTCTATGTTTTTTTTTTACATAGCTTACTTGTCAGACTTTGCCTGTCAGTCAGTCAGTCAGTCTGCTGCAAGTTACTTAACTCTGGAGGGCTGAGGTGAGAGTCGCGTATACATACGACTGATGTTTGGTTCTCTTTTTAATTAAAAGTTTTGAAATTAAAGGTAAGTTCCTGCTCATTGTGTCCTAGTTCTCCCCAAGCCTGCTTCTGTCATATTTACTCTGCAGGAGACCAAGGATTTCAAAGAGTATTATACCAGCTAGGATCATTTCATTTGTAAGGGAAACCATAGACAATCATAAAGAGTTGGGACCCCCGTAGGCAAATTGGAAACAAACCGTGGGTTATAAACGCTTTAGAACATTAGAACACTCTAGACGAGCACAGGGAAGCTCGCCAGTCCTCTCCACTTATTTCTTCCAAAAAACATCAAGTCGAATTTTGAAAGACCCTAAAGTCTTACTGTCTACCACACTACTTGGTAGCTCATTCTAAGTTTCTATCGTTCTTTGTGTAAAGAAAAACTTTCTAATGTTTGTGCAAAATTTACCCTTAACAAGTTTCCAACTGTGTCCCCGTGTTCTTGATGAACTCATTTTAAAATAACAGTCTTGATCCACTGGACTAATTCCCTTCATAATTTTAAAAACTTCAATCATGTCACCTCTTAATCTTCTTTTGCTTAAACTGTAAAGGCACAGCTCTTTTAATCTTTCCTCATAATTCATCCCCTGTAGCCGTGGACTCAGCCTAGTTGCTCTTCTCTGGACCTTTTCTAGTGCTGCTATGTCCTTTTTGTAGCCTGGAGACCCAAACTGCACCCAGGACTCCAGATGAGTCCTCACCAGTGTGTTATAAAGGTTGAGCAGAACCTCCTGTGACTTGTACTCCACACATCAAGGTGCTATATAACCTGACATTCTGTTAGCCTTCTTAATGGCTTCTGAACA
The DNA here is from genome assembly GCF_900747795.2 of Erpetoichthys calabaricus. Lineage (NCBI taxonomy): Eukaryota > Metazoa > Chordata > Cladistia > Polypteriformes > Polypteridae > Erpetoichthys > Erpetoichthys calabaricus. Next base: position 14,420,286 of record NC_041400.2, on the reverse strand, counting down.
CTGTCGGGAAGTCGATAGCGTAGAGTCCACTATGACTCCTAAACCCCTGTAGTTAGGATATAGCGGGTTGGATAATAGATGGATGAATGGATGATTCGTAACATGGCATTGTTTCATACAGTGGTTCTCATATTCAGTGCCAGGCGCTACAGATTTTTGTCCCAACTAATTTTTGCTTTTAATTAGACTCCCGTCTTGAACTTGCAAGCCAACAGTCTAGGTCTTGAAAGTTAAAGTGATGTATCAAAACACAAAGCTCATTGGTTTAACTACCACATAAGGGAGTGTAACCTGTGGCGGGGCATTTTAGCACCCTAACCCTGGACACAATCACACACATACAAGTTCCAGGTTCAAATATAAATATATTTTAAAGAAACAAAGCACACAATCCCAGTCAGGACATCCATCTGTGTCCTCCATCCACTATACCTGGTCTTTTGAGTAGACAAGGAACTATTGAACCAGGTCAGAAAGCCAGTCCATCCCCTCCTTTCTTTACAGTGGAAATTTTGAAGGTTAACAAAATTAAAACAAAACATAACAATCTAATTGGTAAAACAGCAGCAACTGATGGGAACTTTTTTCTTACATGACTTCTTCAATATCTTCATCGTCTCCCCTTTGGTCTAATTTTCCAGTTGTGTGTGTTACTTCATCCTCGTCCATATCCAGAATTCTTGGCCCGAGTTCTGTCCCAACAAGTCGGTCACAAGCAGTCAGGATGTTTTTGATCAATGAAGACTTTTTTGATGAAAAAGAAAAAAAATACAGAGGAATGTTTTATTAGGAATATCAACACATTAACTCCACTTTCACTCAAAGTGCAGTCAAATTGGCTTATGAAATAAACCCACCAATATGACCACAGCATGTCATAGGAATGCTTAGCTCGATTGATTTCTCTGGCTTTTTGCCTTTACTGTACTCCCTGCATTCATGAGATAGAGTTAAAAAGAAAAAATAAACTCCAGTGTACAACCATAGCAGTTCATCTTCAAGGGAATGTCATGTCTAGTTAGAAACCATTCAGAAAGTGCACAAATAATAAAAAATGACTAAGAGCTCAGAAGTGAAAAAAGCGTACATTTTTATTTACTAATACATTACTGTAAGACCCATTTCAATTCAATCTGTACATCTACAGGAATTGTACTGAAGTGAGTAACTGAAAGAACAAATAGTCCAATTACCACATTATAGTCACTTGTGAAGGCCAAGTTCATCATTTCAAATAACAGGTAATTTAATTGTTCCCAATTTAGTAAGTATACTTTAAACACTACTAAAACACTCAGCTAAACATATTGCAATAGAAATGCTACATGTACAGTCATATGAAAAGTTTGGGACCCCCTCTTAATTCTTTGGATTTTTGTTTCTCATTGGCTGAGCTTTCAAAGTAACAACTTCCTTTTAATATCTGACATGCCTTACAGAAACAGTAGTATTTCAGCAGTGACATTAAGTTTATCAGATTAACAGAAAATATGCATCATAACAAAATTAGACAGGTGCATAAATGTGGGCACCCAACAGAGATATGACATCAATACTTAGTTGAACCTCCTTTTGTAAATCTAACAGCCTCTAGACGCTGTCCTCCTATAGCCTTTGATGAGTGTCTGGATTCTGGATGGAGGTATTGTTGACCATTCTTCATACAAAATCTCTCCAGTTCAGTTCAATTTGATGGCTGCTGAGCATGGACAGCCTGCTTCAAATCATCCCATAGATTTTCAATGATATTCAAGTCTGAGGACTGTGACGGCCATTCCAGAACATTGTACTTCTCCCTCTGCATGAATGCATTTGTAGATTTCCAACTGTGTTTTGGGTCATTGTCTTGTTGGAATATCCAACCCCTGAGTAACTTCAACTTTGTGACTGATGCTTGAACATTATCCTGAAGAATTTGTTGATATTGGGTTGAATTCATTGGACCCTTGACTTTAACAAGGGCCCCAGTCCCTGAACTAGCCACACAGCCCCACAGCATGATGGAACCTCCACCAAATTTGACAGTAGGTAGCAGGAATGCGGTGTTCTTCTTTCGCCATGCAAAGCGCCTTTTGTTATGATCAAATAACTCCATTTTTGTCTCATCAGTCGAAAGCACTTTGTTCCAAAATGAATCTGGCTTGTCTAAATGAGCATTGGCATACAACAAGCGACTCTGTTTGTGGCGCAAGTGCAGAAAGGGCTTCTTTCTCATCACCCTGCCATACAAATGTTCTTTGTTCAAAATTGCGCTGAATTGTACAACGATGTACAGATACACCATCTGCAGCAGGATGTTCCTGCAGGTCTTTGGAGGTGATCTGTGGGTTGTCTGTAACCATTCTCATAATCCTGCTCATATGCCGCTCCTGTATTTTTCTTGGCCTGCCAGACCTGCTGGGTTTAACAGCAACTGTGCCTGTGGCCTTTCATTTCCTGATTCCATTCCTTACAGTTGAAACTGACAGTTTAAACATCTGGGATGGCTTTTTGTAGTCTTCCCCCAAACCACGAGACTGAACAATCTTTGTTTTCAGATCTTTGGAGAGTTGCTTTGAGGATCCCATGCTGTCACTCTTCAGAAGAAAGTCAAAGGGAAGGAAGTACAACTTGTAATTGACCACCTTAAATACCTTTATATCTCAGGATTGGACACCTGTCTATGAAGGCTTAACGAGCTCATCCAACCAATCAGGTGTTACAAATAATCAGCATTGAGCAGTGACAGGCATTCAAATCAGCACAATGACAAGGGGACCCACATTTGTGCACAGCCAGTTTTTCACATTTGATTTAATTTCATACAACTAAATACTGCGTCACTAAAAATCTTTGTTCGGAAAACACCGCAGTACTCAGATGTTCCTAGGAAATGAAAGACATACCACTGTTATCTTGTTTGTTGAAAGGAGAGTCAATTATTATGCAGGCTGAGAGGGGTTCACAAACTTTTTCATATGACTGTACATGTTTATACATAATTTAAAGTGTTTACCTGAAGCCAACAATCACTCCATTCTAGATTGATTGATGACTGAATGATATCGAAAATGAGAATCATTACCTTTAAGGCATTTCCTGTGTTTGAGCTGGTAAGAATCATTTTGTATGAACCACATTTTCCATGTTACAAGGCACAGCAATGCAGATTATTAAATACTAGTCATTTAGCCCGTTACAATAACGGGCGCTAGAACAGTAGTGCATAAACATTAGTAGGAACAGTCTATATTAAATGGCAAGGGACTTTGACCTCATTCTTTTTGTTGGTCGTATTTTTCTTTTTCAGCCTTTCTTTTGTTGATGTTTACTTGCTGAGCTGACCGTTCTTCGTGGGCTACCGCCGTGTATTGTGTGTCTTTAATTTTCTGTGACAGTAATACTGTCTTGTATGGCTCTATTCAATAAGGGCGCGCACAAAAAGGCGAGCTTCAAAACGGCGACCTCAATTGAGCGCGGCGAATAAAGGCGTTCGTAGATAATTTAGTTCAAATGGCTCTGGAATATGTGAAGAGCAACAAAGGTGCAGATCTTTATTTACGAGCGCCTTTATTCGCTGGATACCGCAGGATACCGTCTTGTACGTCCGCTGGCTTGTACGTCCATAATATACCTTTAATTTTCTCTGGCGGTAATACAGGCGTGCGTGTCGGTAATATGCCTTTAATCTCCTCTGACAGTAATACTGGCTTGTATGTGGCTGTAATATGCGTCACTGTATTGTGTACCTTTAATTTCCTCTCGCAGTAATACTGGTTTGTATTTCCGTAAAACGCCTCTAACTTTCTCTGACTGTAATATCGCGCATCGCACCATGCCCCTCGCATACGCACTTCAACAGAAGCCCCGCGCATGCGCACTTCAACAGAAGACACCCACACATGGACACCTGGACGCACACAGGGATTTTATATATATAGATTACACCTTTCTACAAATCAATTATGTAGCATTTCAATAATTTTAATACATTACAATTTGCTAACAACTACACATAACCATAAATATGCTGTCCTGCAAATTCAGTTAATGCTACCTAATGCCACAGATGAAACTGATCTTTGAAGAACAAGGAAAACAGTCAAAAAGTTACACTCCAGAAAAGCAAGCCTATGAGCACCATTCATTGCCTAAATTTTAAGAACAGTAAACTAAATTTGATATTATTTATTGTACTGGCATAAATAATTCAGTCAACATTTTCAAAAATACATGCATTTTATATAGAAGTTTGGGTATTTATAGGTGAAAACACTTGACTTTCTACAGTATTCCAGTTCAATAGTCTCATTCCACATTATACTTTTGCAAAATATATTTTACATTATCACATATGGAGTAAGCATACACAATATCAAGCCCTTGAGAAATGTGTGAGTGAGTGAGTGAGTGAGTGAGTGAGTGAGTGAGTGAGTGAGTGAGTGAGTGAGTGAGTGAGTGAGTGAGTGAGTGAGTGAGTGAGTGAGTGAGTGAGTGAGTGAGAGGGAAAAGGAGAGATAGGCAGCATATGCTTCAGTAATGGAAAAGAAGGGACGGAGAAAGGTTCTTGCTGTTCTCTATCGTGTCTGGAATTACTAGAAGCAGAAATAATTGCCATTTAATAAACCACATAGAGCACACAAACCCCCCATTTTTAAGACCACTATTCTCTGCCCCCATAATGCCATTGACACAACACAGGGCTGAAGAAAGACACAAGTCAGTGAAGGCCTCACTGGAGGCCTGGTTAGTGACCTGTTGGTCAAAGACTTTTTGTGAAGTGCTAATGTATAAATTGAGTGTCAGAGAACTTTTCAACTGACAATTAAGAAGCACTACCTGTGGTACACAGAATGTCCTTCTTCCCGTGTGGAATCTGAAGACGGCTGTCTAGGCTGGAAGAAAAAAAATAATTCAGAAATACTGTAAGTTCACAAATTCTGATAACTGTTCTTCCCTTAAAAAAAAAGCTTGAAAAGTTACTCACCTTTAATGCTGGCTTTCCGAAGTAAGAGAAGACACCGCCATCTTCTAATTTATGGCATGTCTTCCTAAGAAATATAAATCAGGGAATCGCAATAACTTCTATGAATAAAAAATAGCATGCTATTTCTTTTAATCAGAACAAAAATTATAATGAAAGGATACAGCCAATGACGCTTTTAAACATTTATGACAATATATTATATGTTGCCTGTCAATTGTAGGTAATGTAACTCCATGCTTACGTTCTTAAAAGTTAAAGTATTTGTACTATGATCTTTGTCATATTCTACTAAATATTTCAAAAGAGAAAATTGTGTTAATAAACAGTCATGAATTAATTAATGAGTGGCACAGTGGCGCAGTGGGTAGCGCTTCTGCCTCACAGTTAGGAGACCCGGGTTCGCTTCCCGGGTCCTCCCTGCGTGGAGTTTGCATGTTCTCCCCGTGTCTGCATGGGTTTCCTCCCACAGTCCAAAGACATGCAGTTTAGGTGCATTGGTGATTCTAAATTGTGCTTGGTGTGTGCCCTGTGGTGGGCAGGTGCCCTGCCCAGGGTTTGTTTCCTGCCTTGCACCCTGTGTTGGCTGGGATTGGCTCCAGCAGACCCTCGTGACCCTGTGTTAGGATCTAGCAGGTTGGATAATGGATGGATGGATACAGCCAATGATGCTTTTAAACATTTATGACAATATATTATATGTTGCCTGTCAATTGTAGGTAATGTAACTCCATGCTTACGTTCTTAAAAGTTAAAGTATTTGTACTATGATCTTTGTCATATTCTACTAAATATTTCAAAAGAGAAAATTGTGTTAATAAACAGTCATGAATTAATTAATGGGTGGCACGGTGGCACAGTGGTAGCGCTGCTGCCTCACAGTTAGGAGACCCGGGTTCGCTTCCTGTGTCCTCCTTGCGTGGAGTTTGCATGTTCTCCCCGTGTCGTTTTCTCTGGGTACTTCAGTTTCCTCCCACAGCCCAAAGACATGCAGGTTAGGTGCATTGGTGATCCTAAATTGTCCCTTAGTGTGTACTTAGTGTGTGCCCTGTGGTGGTCTGGTGCCCTGCCTGGGGTATGTTCCTGCCTTGTGCCCTGTTCTGGCCGGGATTGGCTCCAGCAGACCCCCGTGACCATGTAGTTAGGACATAGCAGGTTGGGTAATGGGTGGATGGATTAATTAATCTAAAGTTAATCAAAGCAAGCTTTTCAAAAGGTGGAAAAGAACACAGTATACTATTTTGTCAAATCAAATCTTGTTGTTAATGTGGAGATCCAGCTGCATTCAATTGTGTTAAAGTTGTCAATTGATCAAAGTTTACAAGTTCGGAGAGCTGCACATCCCTCCATGGATCACCACTGTCCTTTGGTGGCTTTGTAAGTGGCCGATGAGGCCTGTAGAATCTGATCTTTTATAGGAAAACAGACACACAAACTCCTGAGCACCAAACACAACTGTAGGTTCCTCTGTGAACTTGAATATACTTACTGTGTCTCTGGTGAATATAAAATAGATATAAAGTTCTTAAAACTGACAAACATGCACAAGAACAAACATTTCACTTTATTTCAATTAAAAAAAAATATTTCGAAAGCAGTATTTTTGAAGAATGCAGGAGAGGTAAGCATGAAATGCTGAATATTGTTTTAAGAGTTTAAACAAACTATACTATCATTGAAAGAACTTTATAAAATAATAAAATAATAATAATAACTGGCTGTTCTTTTCCCCATTGTCTAGAGTTTAATTTGAACTATCTTGAACAAGAGGTAATTGAATATTACTTTAACACTTGACCTTTGTTTGTAGCTACTTGTTAAAATTTTCAGTTATGTACTGTAAATATATACAGAACTATGAAACAAGGTCATCTAAAGTGACCTAAGTGTATTCAAACTTTTGACTAGTAACATTAGTATACGAGAAAAAATAGTATATCCACTATTAACTGTTTGTTTTAGAAACTTGTGCTCTTTTTTCACTTTTCAATGGAAGATCACTATATTGGCTCAATCTCTCTTCACTGTCTTTCTGAAATATATCTAAGATACCACCTCGGAGTACTACACCCTCCACACATCCTTCTGCTGATACCAGCATAGGAGAGACATCCCCACCCACAATTACAACAGCGCAGGTGAGCAGAGAGCTGAGGAGACTTCATGCCAGCAAAGCAGCGGGTCCAGATGGAGTATCGCCACGACTGCTGAAGGTCTGTGCATTGGAGCTGGGGGGTCCTCTACAGCGCATCTTCAACCTGAGCCTGGAACAGGGGAGAGTCCCGAGGCTTTGTAAAACATTTTGCATCACCCCAGTCCCAAAGGTATCACGTCCTAGTGAGTTGAATGACTTTCGGCCTGTTGTTCTGCCGTCACATGTGATGAAGACCATGGAGAGGCTGCTGCTTCACCATCTGAGGCCACAGGTTCAACACGCCCTCGACCCTCTGCAGTTCGCATACCAGGAGAAGGTGGGAGAGGAGGATGCCATCATCTACATGCTATACCGATTCCTCTCTCATTTGGACAGAGGCAGTGGTGCTGTAAGAATTATGTTTCTAGACTTCTCTAGCGCCTTCAACACAATCCAACCTCTGCTCCTTAGGGACAAGCTGACAGAGATGGGAGTAGATTCATACCTGGTGGCATGGATCGTGGACTATCTTAAAGACAGACCTCAGTATGTGCATCTCGGGAACTGCACGTCTGACATTGTGGTCAGCAGCACAGGAGCGCCGCAGGGGACTGTACTTTCTCGGATCCTGTTCAGCCTATATACATCGGACTTCCAACACAACTCGGAGTCCTGCCACGTGCAAAAGTTCGCTGATGACACTGCTAATGTGGGCTGCATCAGGAGTGGGCAGGAGGAGGAGTATAGAAACCTAATAAAGGACTTTGTTAAATGGTGCGACTCAAACCACCTACACCTGAACACCAGCAAAACCAAGGAGCTGGTGGTGGATTTTAGGAGGCCCAGACCCCTCATGGACCATATGATCGTCAGAGGTGACTGTGTGCAGAGGGTACAGATGTATAAATACCTGGGAGTGCAGTTGGATGATAAATTGAACTGGACTGCCAATACTGATGCTCTGTGTAAGAAGGGACAGAGCTGGTTATACTTCCTTAGAAGGCTGGCGTCCTTCAACATCTGCAATAAGATGCTCCAGATGTCCTATCAGACGGTTGTGGCGAGCGCCCTCTTCTACACAATGGTGTGCTGGGGAGGCAGCATTAAGAAGAAAGACGCCTCACGCCTGGACAAACTGGTGAGGAAGGCAGGCTCTATTGTTGGCATGGAGCTGGACAGCTTGACATCTGTGGCAGAGTGACTGGCTCCTGTCAATCATGGAGAATCCACTGCATCCACTAAACAGTGTCATCTCCAGACAGAAGAGCAGCTTCAGTGACAGACTGCTGTCACCGTCCTGCTCCACTGACAGACTGAGAAGATCGTTCCTTCACCTAACTATGCGACTCTTCAATTTCACCCGGGGGGTATAGGGTGGGGGGTAAATGTTAACATTATTCAAAGTTATTGTTTGTTTTTACCTGCATTTTTATTACTCTTTAATTTAATATTGTTTTTTTGTATCAGTATGCTGCTGCTGGAGAATGTGAATTTCCCCTTGGGATTAATAAAGTATCTATCTATCTATCTATCTATCTATCTATCTATCTATCTATCTATCTATCTATCTATCTATCTATCTATCTATCTATCTATCTATCTATCTATCTATCTATCTATCTATCTATCTATCTATCTATCTATCTATCTATCTATCTATCTATCTATCTATCTATCTAAGATACCAGGTTACTGATTGGTTTTGCTTCTGATTAACTACCATATACATGATATACAGGACAATTATAGGGCAGGGCAATTATAAGTTCTTAATCAAGGTCACTGATAATTTGATTACGATCCGTTACACTTAGCTATGGTCAGTTATACTCAACAACGGACAATTACATATAATATTAGTTATTATAAAAAATTATCGACAGTTGAATCTGTCGATTTACTATTCCAAATTGTGGTTTCCGAACAGCCCTGTAACAATACGGTACAGAAACAGACCTGCTTGTTGTTTAATACTTTTTAAGAGCGCTTAGTATTGCATGACACCTGAATGTCGATTCAGCTAACATCTTTAATACACTCTGGTATAACTTATCTTGCCAGTAAAGTATGATGTTATCTAATATTAATAAAATTTGCAACAAACTCACTGCCATCTTGATTTCCAACTCGAACTCTGTGTTGTTCTTTTTCCCACAAAAAGCTTTCATAAAGATTTATTCAAAGTCCACCATTGCTTCGAGCGCCACCAAAAACAATGATATGGACGTATCGAAACTGACATCAGAGGGCGTTCCGTGACTGACATTAGGGGCGTTCCGTGATATGAAGGGTGTTCCGTGTCTGACGTCATAGGTATTGCGGGCTGCAGCTAGACCCTTCTCCCCTGAACTCCCACTTCTTTTAATTTGATGCCCAACCTCTCATGTGGCACCTTATCAAATGCTTTCTGAAAGTCAAGATAAATAGTATCATATTCTCCACTTTGATCGTCTTTGTTACGCATGCGCTTTGGAGGACCTCACTCGAGGTTTGTAATAACCCACCAAGACGAGAGGGGGCGCTGCAGCTAAAGTTATCAACTTCTCCTTTTCCCACAATGCCGAGAAGCCACCTTTTAGGCATTCAGCCCTTCTGGTCCCGGAAGGAGATGTGTCTGGTCAGAGCAGGAAGGAGCTCCGCTAGAGCGAATGCAACCTTTGCCTTTCTTTTGAGATTTCCGCCGAAGACACACACACCAATGAGTGTTGCTTTTATTGATTTCTGTTTATTTTGCTGTCTCTGGACAATAAAAGGGATGGCCCAGTTGGCGCCAGTGTTTTGCAACTCCACACGTCACAAGAACTAGCTCAAAGTTCAGTTCACATAGATTAAAATGAATAAATTCACATTTCAATTTTGAACTAGTTCATGTTCAGTTCATTTTGTATTTTTTAAGGAGTGAGAAAGTAAATGACCCATGTGTTTACTTTTTCAATTTTGCATGCCTTATATTAGGCTATTACAGTGTTCTTGAATAAAATATAATAATTATGAAGACTTTTTTATTTAAATACACTTTATTGAGTTATACCCAGCAACAAACACGTATAACCAGTGTAGTGTGCAACTGGGGCCCTTGCCCGGCCGAGACACCTCCACATTGGGAGGACCAGGGGATCAAGTGTGGCCAGAGTGTTACCTCCCCTGGGATGCTAGATGGCAAATCCCCTGGGTTGCAGTGGTGCCTCGGACTCCTGCAGGGCTTCATGGGAGTTGGAGTTTGGTGCAGACCTGTTAGGATTTGCAGGCGCCGCTAGAGGGTTCTACAGCAGGAGCTGCTGAGCCCTTATGGGCAGTTCTTTTGCCACACCCAGAAGGGCTCCTGGAAATAAGTAATCAAGCACCTGGAGCCAGTGGTGTAGCTCGAGTTTCGCGCCACTCGGGGCAGGGCGGGGCTTCAATTTGCCACCTTCCAACGTATCTAAATAGAAAATTAAAATGACGTACAGAGAAAAATTAAGATACATTTTGCATAGATTTATTTATATACAGAGAAACAGCAATTTTTTTTTCACATATAATTATTTATAAGCATCAACTAGACAAGAATATAGTATAGACGCACTGATAAGCCGTGTTCTGATTATTAGTTTAATATAATTACGCTGCGAAAACCAGAACCGGTGTGGTGTACAAGTGATAGATGGGGATGAGCAAGAACGCATTCAGATTGATAACGAAACGAAATTATACATTGTGAATTAGTTGTTTATCTTCCTAGAAATTATTATCGATGTAATGCTTCTGTTTATTTTTGTTATTGCCTCATAAATTTCAAATGCCGTGTCTGATGCCGTCACAGAAGGACCGTCTGAAAATGATTTTTGAAGCATTTGTGGATGAAAATCAGAGAATTTTACTTTTTTTTCATTGATGAGTGATATTTTTCTGAACCCTGCTGCTTTCACGTGAAGTGTTCTGAGCCTTTTGGCCCATAATGCCGCCCCCAAAAATGTGCCGCCCGGGGCGGACCGCCCCCTCTGCCCGCCCCTAGCTACGCCACTGCCTGGAGCACTTCCAGGTGTCTTATAAAAGAAGCCAGCAGCCGGGGAGCCAGAGTCGGGAGGAGGAGGACGAAGCTTGACTGGAGTAGTGGAAAGGAGAAGTGAACAAGAAAAGGAAGACTATTGTGTTGGTGCTGTGCTTGTGCTTTGGACTGTGTTGTGCATGTGGGAAATGGGGAAGGCGTTTCCCACGAGGAAAAAAAGAAAAATAAACATGTGTGCCTTGAACTTGTGTCCCACGCTTGTCTGTGTCGGGTTCAGGTGGCTTTGCCAACCTGGTGGGCCACACCATACATGCTAATAGATGCAAGTATACATATGAATTACCGTTCTATTTTCAACCATGTGACACAGTGACTGTGGAACCAGCGTGTAGGTGAACTAACCTATTATGCTGCCAGTCAAAACTCGCATCACATATTGCTTATCCAGCTGGGAAAAATGTAAAGTGGCCTTGTGAAGTCCAATGTTTTCCTGAAAGTGGAGCTTCACCGCTTGCTCATATCAGCAGGCGTGCATCTTAAGCACAAGCAGGTAGACACAGACGGGGCCAATTTGATTTGGCATTATTTTTTCTGAATACAAATAAATGGCAAACAATTTGCATGACATAAACATTTGTAAAAATCCACTATTTGTGCTTATCCTAATAACATATTCGGCTTCACCCCTACATTACAGGGTAAGGCAAAATGTTTAATCTGGACCTAAACCAGATCTAGAATATCACCTAAAACTAAACTAGCTCATTTTCACGTTCTTCATTTGCAAATACGTTACGTTAAGTTCACTGTTCTTAGAAAAATTAAGTTGTTCAATGAATGCGGTCTTTCGAACAAGTTCATGCCCAACACTGGTTGGCGCCCCCAAATTTCCTCCGCTGTCATTCCGAGGTGTGGGAAACACCTTAGGAAGCGTTTTCCACGTATTAAAAGCCTGTGTTGTGCTGGAGTGCCCCCTTGCAGTCCCCACTATTCTTCCTATCATTCTAACATAGCGGACATAGAGGGGCTTGTTGTGTTGCATGCCCATATCCATCTGGTTGCAGCCAGCATTACAATTACAATACAATTTATTTTTGTATAGCCTAAAATCACACAAGAAGTGCTGCAATGCCTTTTCATAGCACCCCCAGCCTTGACTCTCTAAGAAGACAAAGAAAAACTCCCAAAAAAATAAACCCTTGTAGGGAAACAAAATGGAAGAAATCTCAGGAAAGGCAATTTGAAGAGAAACCCCTTTCCAAGTAGACTGTGCGTGCAGTGAGTGTTAAAAAAAGGGTTTAAATACAATTCAATACACAGAACAGAACACAAGTAATAATCAATACAATATAATAGTGCAATAGAAATGTTACAAGTGCAGAGCAGAGGTCAACAGTAGATGATATCCCATAATAGGATCTGGATTGGTTCAGATTCCTGGAGACCTCAGCCATCAAGCTGCCTCCCCCTATTGGCCATTCCACAGCTGAGTCAGCGCTGGGCCAGCCAATCCGATGACAGGATCCCTCTACCATCCCTTCTAAGGCATGCCAAGTGTAGGTGAACATGTGCATCATGTGTGTTTTTGGACATTTTAGTGTTGGCAGAGATACATTCATAAATGATGTGAAAATGCTAGGTGGAGGTCCACACTTGAAGTTACTTATTTTTAATAAAATTGCAAAAATTCCTAAAATCCTGTTCTTGCTTTGCTATCCTGTGTGACTAAGTGTTGTTTGATGAGAGCAAAATTGAAAAAAGATTTTAGCACAAGGCTGTAACTTAACTTTTAAAAGGAGTGAAGGGTTCTCAATACTTTCTGAAGGCACTTGTATGTTGTGATAGATGGCTGGGGACCTTGCCCCACCGGGAGGCCTGGAGAAGCAGGGGACCGGGAGAGGGGCAATTTCTTCCCTGGGACACAAGAGGGCAGCCGCCCTGGATTGCCACGGAGCTGGGAAACTCATATCCCTTTGGGGACCTGTGGCCCCCGCCAGGGGGCACCTGAATGGTTCAGAAGCCATGGTATGCAGCGCTTCCGCCACACTAGGAAGTGCTGCTGGACCAAGAAGCAGGTACACCCGGAGTGCTTCTGGGTATAATGAATGCCTTTTTATTGTCACTATACACATGTACAATGAGATTAAAAGCAGCTCCTTCAGTGCAGACATATATGTAGAACACAACAAGTAAATAAACAAATAAACAAATGGTGCAAAAAGTTGCAAAAAAAGTTCTGCGACACTATATACAAATGGAAAGAATAATAGCTAAATCAAGTTATTGCACATTATTTAAATACTGGAAAGAATAAATAACTATTGCCCTATTGGGTTATTGCACATAATTTAAATATTGCACAATAATGATGATCATGTGCAGTGAGTAGTGGATGTTGGACCCTGAGAGTAATGATATTGTACAGTATACAGATATTACACAGTTATTATCAGTACCATTTAGATATTGGATATTGCACAGTTGACGGATAGAAGGACGTCCAGGGGTTGGGGGGTTAGACTGTGTAGTCAGTGCATGTGTGAGTTTAGAATGGTTATGGCTTTTGGGAAAAAACTGTTCCTGAGTCTGTTTGTCCTTGTTGTGATGCACCTGCAGCGCCTCCCTGAGGGCAGCAGGTCAAACAAATCAGAGCCAGGGTGGGAGCTGTCCTTAATGATGTTCTTTGCTCTGCTGAGGCAGCGGGAGATGTAAATGTCCGTCCATCAAGGAGGAGAGAGGGCAGCCGATGATCTTCTGTGCTGCCTTTACTACTCGCTGAAGCCTCTCCCTGTCTGCCATGGTGCAGCTGCCGTACCGTACTGTGATACAGTACGTCAGCAGGCTCTCGATGGACGAGCGGTAGAAGGTCAGTAGCAGTTTGGAGTCCAGGTTGTGCTTTCTGAGGACCCTCAGGAAGTGTAACCGCTGCTGAGCCTTCTTGATGACTGCTGTGATGTTGTCTGTCCAGGAGATGTCAGCGGAGATAAGGACGCCAAGAAACCGGAAGGTATGGACCCTCTCCACACACTCGCCGTTGATGTAAAGGGGGGCTAGGTCGGTGCTGTGCCTCCTGAAGTCGACAATGATCTCCTTGGTTTTTCTGGTGTTCAGAGCCAGATTGTTCTTTGAACACCAGGCTGCCAACTTCAGGACCTCCTCTCTGTAAGCTGCCTTGTCTCCCGTTGAGATGAGTCCGACCACTGTGGTGTCATCAGCAAACTTGACGATGAGGTTGTTGTTGTGGGCCGGACTGCAGTCGTGGGTGTAGAGACGGTACAGAAGGGGGCTCAGCACACAGCCTTGCGGGGTACCGGTGTTTAGTGTGCGAATGGAGGAGTGGTGGGGGCCGAGTCTCACAGTCTGGAGCCGGTTGGTAAGAAAGTCTTTTATCCAGACACATGTGAGAGGAGGGAGGCCAAGAGTGACCAGTTTGGTGATGAAAATGTCAGGAATGATTGTATTTAAAGCTGAGCTGTAATCCACAAACAGCATCCGGACGTAGCTCTGCTGCTGCTCCAGATGGCTCAGCACAGAGTGGAGAGCTACAGCAATGGCGTCTTCTGTGGATCTGTTCGTGCGATATGCGAATTGGTAGGGATCGAAGTCTTGGGGGAGATAGTCCTTGATGTGCTGGAGAACCAGTCTCTCGAAGCACTTCATGACTACCGGAGTGAGGGCCACAGAGCGATAATCATTTAGGCTGGTGATGGGAGACTTCTTCGGCACTGGAATGATTGTGGCTGATTTAAGGCAGGATGGAATGACTGCCTGGGCTAGGGAGAGGTTGAAGATTTTAGTAAAGATAAAGGTGAGCTGGTGGGCACACGCTCTCAGCACCCTACCAGGCACTCCATCTGGGCCGGCAGCCTTCTTGGGGTTCACTGCCAGGAGCACCCGTCTGACATCGTGCCCCTTTACAGTGAGTGGAGTAGTGCAGGAACCCGGTGAGGGTGGGAGCAGGGCTGGAGCAGGTGAGTGCTGCTGTTGTGATGATTCAAAGCGAGCAAAGAAGCAGTTTAGCTCCTCTGCTAGCAGCGCACTCAGATCTCCTGTTGTTGCATCACAGCCTCTGTAGTTTGTGATGTTTTGTATTCCCTGCCACACCTCCCATGTATTGTGGCTGGACAGGTGGGACTCTATGCTCCTTTTATGGTCTGTCTTGGCTTTTTTAATTCCACTTTTCAGAGCGGCTCGGGCAGCCCTGTACAGTGCTCTGTCACCTGACCTGAAGGCAGTGTCGCAGTCTCTGAGGAGTGTACGGACCTGGCTGGTCATCCAGGGTTTCTGGTTTGGGAAAACCCGAATGTTTCTGTCCACAGTCACATTCCCGATGCAGAACCTGATATAGTCCAGTACCGTTCCTGTGAATGTTTCCAGCTCTTGGTGTTCTGCCACACCAGGAAGTG
Source organism: Erpetoichthys calabaricus (assembly GCF_900747795.2). Lineage (NCBI taxonomy): Eukaryota > Metazoa > Chordata > Cladistia > Polypteriformes > Polypteridae > Erpetoichthys > Erpetoichthys calabaricus. Next base: position 14,404,795 of record NC_041400.2, on the reverse strand, counting down.
CTGCAGGAAGGTCATCAGGGAGCACCTGGAGTACACCCGGGGCATTATAACAGGGGCCGCCTCACTCCATTCGAGGAGCTGGAGTCGGGAGGCAGAGGACAGAGCTTGCGAGAGAGGAGTGGAGTGGAGGCAGCAGTGAAGTAAAAGAGAAGCAGAGAAGGACTGTGCCTTGTGAGTTTATTGTGGCTGTGTTGTGCTGTAAAGAAGGAGCAGAACATAATAAACGTGTGTGTTTTGGGACATTCTGAGTCCATCTGTCTGTGTTCTACAACAAATTATCAAGGGTGCAATAATTCTTACAATCCAACCAGGACAAAGCCAAGGGGGTCAGGGGTGACAGTTGTAGAAGAAGCCAGAGGACTCATATCCTTTTCTGTTTCCTCTCTAACTCTGAAGCCGTCGACCCAAATTAAGATATGTGACCCCGGTCAGCAAAATTTAATGTACCTGTCCATCAATGCCGCGTCACCCGCCTATAAAGAAGGTCCCAGAGGAATGTGGGAAATCCATTGACCCCAAGAGCTTTGAAGACTCAATCACTTTGCTTTCACTCTCCACAACCTAAATAAAATGGGTTCGCTCCTGGATGCTCCAACTCTTTCTGAGCTATCTGCTCCTCATCTCATGTACGAAAAACAGCAGCTCAGACTGGCATTTCTACGCTGCCAGGTGTGTAAGATGCAAAGACCATTATGGAGTCTTAGTTAAAAAAGCTTTTTTAAAGATCAAAAATTAATCTAGAGACGCAGATTCACGGCAGAGACGTTCTGGAAAAGACACCAGCTGAACTTTAAGAGAGCTGAATGAATGCAGCAAGGCAATGCGAAGAATGTGAAAAGTGATTATAAGCCAAACTGACAACTTAAACACTGGCTTTTTGGGGGTTTGTGAACTCTGGAGAAATTCCAGCACACAGAATAAAGAGCTGAGACACAGTAACATTGTGTGACTGCGATAATCCAATTTCTTAGTATGCTGGGCAGGCCAGTAGCAAGAAAAACTCAAATTTCAGGAACGCTGGTAGGATGCCAGACACTGACTGGAATGAGATGCTTTTCCAGGGAGACACTGATCTGCATACCTTTTGGTTTCCTTGCCAGTAAAAATATTTGTGTTATCATCACAAAATGCTAGCCTGTATTTCAAAAGACTTTCCAATCTGGAGACAGTTTAGGGATGACACTCTAAACTGAGGTAACCTTTGTGTGAAATGCCTTATTCCGAGTTTCCTCCAACAGCTCCAGTTTCCTTCTACGGTCCAAAGGAATTCTTCCTGGTCAATTTGAGTTTATAATTTTCCTTGGGAGTGTGCGTAACGCTGTGTGTATTCGCCTCACACAGGGCTGATCCAGCATGCACTGAGTAAAATGTGTGCGGGCACGAAGGGATTGTTGCAGCTCAGTATTACTAAGCAAGAAGACTGCTGTCTGTGCTTTAGCTAGACGGGTGACTGTAGTTATCAAGAAAAACAACCTTACTGGCTCAAAAACCTCAGGAGTGACACAAATTTGGAATAGGAGGAAAAGCATTTTATCCAGTTTTCTAATTTAGGAAACGCTTCCGATATCTCTGTAAAAGAACAAAGGTCCAAGTCTTTAGAGCCCTGGTGCTTCCTGTCTTCCTATATGGTTGCGAGATATGGATGCTATGCAGTGCCCTGAGACAAACACTGGACTCCTTCGGTCACTGTGTCACTCCGGAAAAATCCTTGGGTACCGCTGGTCTCACTTTGTACTTTTTTTTTTTTTTTTAAGGGACTGTACTTTCTCCGGTCCTGTTCAGCCTATATACATCAGACTTCCAACACAACTCGGAGTCCTGCCACATGCAAAAGTTCGCTGACGACACTGCTATCGTGGGCTGCATCAGGAGTGGGCAGGAGGAGGAGTATAGGTACCTAATCAATGACTTTGTTAAATGGTGCGACTCAAACCACCTACACCTGAACACCAGCAAAACCAAGGAGCTGGTGGTGGATTTTAGGAGGACCAGACCCCTCATGGACCCCGTGATCATCAGAAGTGACTGTGTGCAGATGGTGCAGACCTATAAATACCTGGGAGTGCAGCTGGATGATAAATTAGACTGGACTGCCAATACTGATGCTCTGTGTAGAAAGGACAGAGCCGGTTATATTTCGTTAGAAGGCTGGCATCCTTCAACATCTGCAATAAGATGCTGCAGATGTTCTATCAGACGGTTGTGACGAGCGCCCTCTTCTACACGGTGGTGTGCTGGGGAGGCAGCATTAAGAAGAAAGACGCCTCACGCCTGGACAAACTGGTGAGGAAGGCAGGCTCTATTGTTGGCATGGAGCTGGACAGTTTGACATCTGTGGCAGAGCGACGGGCGCTCAGCAGGCTCCTATCAATTATGGAAAATCCACTAAACAGGATCATCTCCAGACAGAGGAGCAGCTTCAGCGACAGACTGCTGTCACTGTCCTGCTACACTGACAGACTGAGGAGATTGTTCCTCCCTCAAACTATGCGACTCTTCAATTCCACCCGGGGGGGTAAACGTTAACATTATACAAAGTTATTGTCTGTTTTTACCTGCATTATTATCAATCTTTAATTTAATATTGTTTTTTGTATCAGTAAGGTGCTGCTGGAGTAAGTGAATTTCCCCTTGGGATTAATAAAGTATCTATCTATCTATCTATCTATCTATCTATCTATCTATCTATCTATCTATCTATCTATCTATCTATCTATCTATCTATCTATCTATCTATCTATCTATCTATCTATCTATCTATCTATCTATCTATCTATCTATCTATCTATCTATCTATCTATCTATCTTTGTGTTTAACGAGCAGTTGCTCATGGAGTCCCAAACGAAGGTGTGTCAGTTACGGCACTACGGTCACGTGGTGCGATTCCCTGAGGGAGATCCGGGTTGCAGGATCCTCATTGTGTGACTGGACCAGACCAAAGGGACACCCACGTAACACCTGGCTGCGGCAGATTAAGGGTCATTTCTGGATGGTGGGACTGGACCTGGAAGTGTCTGCCAGGATCCTGAGCTGTTTCATCGTGTGGTAGGTGCGGCAACACGCTGTACAAGTGCATGCTCCCCGACCTGACCACGACCTGACCTCTTAACATCACTTTAGGAGAGCTCATGAGCTGTCTTAACTCACTTGGAACTGCCAGAAGATGGCATTCAGGCAGAGATAGGCACACATATCCCAGAAAAGGCAGAATGGTGTGGAAATGCCGGACAATAATGAACTCGCAAAAACATATCGAACTGACAGAGATGAACTAATGCAGGGTGATTCAAAAAGATTCATCTGATTTCAAAATGATTAATTTCACTTGTAAATCATTACAGAACAATGCAGTAAACTGTAAATGGTTTAGGTGAGTATAACATTTATTATGTTATTTGACAAGTGCTCAATATGACTTCCTCCAGCTGTACGGAGAACATCAACGCAATAGTCAGATTCATCAAATACACGATTGAGCATGTCGGTTGTCACTGTACTCACTCCTCTTTCAATGCGATTTTGTGAGATCATCCAGTGTATGGCGGGGGTGGTGGCACAAAAAAAGAATCCTTAACGTACCCCCATAAAAAAAAGTCACATGGCGTGAGATCTGGTGATCTTGGGGGCCAGGAGTGGAGTGCCAAACCGTGGGCTCCTTTATGTCCAATCCAACAATGAGAGAGCTTATTGTTGAGAAATACTCGAACTTCCCGCAGACCGAAAGGAGTCATCTTCTGGTGACAGTCAGAAACTCTATGACCGCCCTCTTTCAATTGTTATGTGATTGGTTCCTAGGTGCCTCACGGTTGTAAAAATATGCCGCTTTGAAATCGGATGAATCTTTTTGAATCACCCCGTATTTGTAACATGTCTTGGTATGTTATGTGACCGATCAGTCTACGTGGTGACGCCATGTCCTGTTAGCACAAATTAACGGTCGGTATTTAATGGTAATCAATGGTTGGTAACGTTACGCTTTTTGGCAGCTCCTAATGTGAGTCAGTAGTGCGTGTGGCCCCCACATGCCTGTATGCACTCCCGACAATGTCTGGGCATGCTCTTCATGTGATGGTTGATGTTATCCTGCAGGATCTCCTCCCAGACCTGGATCAGGGAATCAGTGAGGTCCTGGGCAATAAGTGGTGCTGCTCGGTGGCATCACATTCACTGATACGTAGCATCCCAGAGGTTCTTAATTGGGAAGCGTGCGGGCCAGTCAATGGCATCAACGCCTTCATCATCCAGGAGCTGCCTACACACTCTGGCCACATGAGGCTGGGCATTGTCCTGCACCAGAAAGAACCGCTGGGCCTACTGTACCAGCATAAGGTCTGACAACGACACTGAGGATTTCATTCTTGTACCTAACAGCAGTCAGGGTACCGTTGCCTAGCATATGGAGGTATGTGTGACATTCCAAGGATATGCCTCCCCAGACGATCACTGACCCACCACCAAACCGGTCATGCTGGATGATGTTGCAGGCTGCATAGCATTCACCACGCCATCTTCAGACTCCTTCATGTCTGTCACATGTGCCCTCATCTCTGATGAGAATGGGGTGCCAATGGCAGCTGCCAATTGTGCATTCTCTGGCTGCACAGTAATAATAATAATAATAATAATAGATCGAGAGGAGTCAGATGAGGTGGCTCGGGCATCTGATCAGGATGCCTCCTGGACGCCTCCCTGGTGAGGTGTTCCGGGCACGTCCAACCGGGAGGAGGCCCCGGGGAAGACCTAGGACATGCTGGAGGAACTATGTCTCCCGGCTGGCCTGGGAACGCCTTGGGATTCTCCCAGAAGAGCTAGAAGAAGTGGCCGGGGAGAGGGAAGTCTGGGCATCTCTGCTCAAGCTGCTGCCCCCGCGACCTGATCTCAGATAAGTGGAGGAGGATGGATAGATAGATAGATAGATAGATAGATAGATAGATAGATAGATAGATAGATAGATAGATAGATAGATAGATAGATAGATAGATAGATAGATAGATAGATAGATAGATAGATAGATACTTTATAATAATAATAATACATTTTATTTATATAGCGCCTTTCCCATGCTCAAGGCACTTCACAGAGTTTAAGAAAGAACGCCAGGGTATACAGTATATAGCATTGTACAAACCAGATAAATAAAGAAGATTAAAACAGTAAATTCAGAGAAAAGCCTAACAGACAACATAACTGATGGTCACTGACTCCATGAATTCTTTTAAAAACAACTCAAAACTCATCTGTTCAGGAAGGCTTTTAACTCTACCTGACTCTATTACCCCTCTCTCACTTTACCTCTATGTGAAGTTACTCGTGTAACCTGTCATGGTCTGTGAGCACAGGTCTCACTAGAGCAGTGATTCTTAACCTTTTTTCACAGACCCCTTTAACAATCTGATGAAACCTATGGACCTCTGTCCCCAGAAATATTCACATAAACACAACTTTGCATGTAGTGAATATAATGTACTTTATTTATCAGAGATTTGATTGTCTCATATATACATATATGAGGTGAGACACAAAAATAACCAGACTGGGCTTGGGGCTTTCCTGGAAAACCGTCTGGAGGTCGGCCGAACGTGAATCATAGAACTCTATCCCCTCCTACACGCCCTCTCAAACCGCCGACCGGCTAGGTATATCCTGTGAACAGTCAGTATTTGCACAACAATCGCTGCACGAGTTGCCGCTATAATGTCAAGTGAAAAAAATCAAACAGCGAATCAACATCAAATTTCTCACGAAATTGAGCAAACAGGCCACAGAAACTTATGAAATGATAAAAACAGTGTACGGTGATAACAGTTTGTCTCGCACACAAGTTTTTGAGTGGCACAAACGTTTCAAGGAAGGACAAGAAAATGTGGAAGATGTTCAACGCTCAGGTCACCCACGCTCGTCTAGGATGGATGAAAACATAAAAACGGTGAATCAGATTGTTCGAAATGATCGAACGGCTTTTTCCATAAAGCAGTTTTTGACAGAAAAAAACATTCCTGTCCTGCATCATTTTAGCTCCCTGTGATTTTTACTTGATCCCGAAAATCAAAAGTGACCTGAAGGGAACACATTTTTCTTCAGTGGATGAAGTGAAGACAGAAACAGCAAAGCTGTTGAAGACCCTCAAGCAAGAAGACTTCCAGCACTGTTTCAATCAATAGAAGATAACGTATGGAGCGGTGCAGAGATCAGGAGGGGGAGTATAGAGAAGGTGACAATGTTTAGAATACTGTAAGTCATGAAGAAATATATATATTTTTACTAATCTGGTTATTTTTGTATCTCACCTCGTGTACTAGCTGTGTAAGCTGGTGCTGTAAAAAGCCCAGGCTCCTTGAAACTATCGTCAGAAAAAAAATTGAAATGTAGAGTCGATGCTTTCATTTTGTGGACGTGCTCACCCCCCATGTCTATCAGCGGCTAAGTCAGTTTGTCTCAAATTGTTAACTTGGGTTTGCCTTGACGGCTCTTTGAGCTTCATGCTGTTACCTCGCACTTCCGGGCCGGACAGACAGACAGACAGACAGACACACTTCCACGCATTGATGTTTATATATACGAGGTGAGACACAAAAATAACTGGACTGGTAAAAAAATATATATTTATTGATGACTTACAGCATTCTAAACATCACCTTCTATATACTCCCCCTCCTGATCTCTACACCGCTCCATACATATCTTCCATTGATTGAAACAGTGCTGGAAGTCTTCTTGCTTGAGGCTCTTCAACAGGCTTGCCGTTTTTGTCTTCACTTCGTCCATTGAAGAAAAATTTGTTCCCTTCAGGTCAAAAGTAGAAATCACAGGGAGCTAAATCGGGCAAACAGGGAGGATGATCGAGGACAGGAATGTTTTTTTGTCAGTCAAAAAACTTCTTTACAGAAAAAGCATTGTGTGCGGGGAACATTGTCTTGGTGAAGCAACCCATCCCCCCCTCGACCTGGGTGTTGAACGTCTCCCATCATTTTCTTGTCCTTCCTTGAAACGTTTGTTCCACTCAAAAACTTGTGTGCTAGACAAACTGTTATCACCGTACAGTGTTTTTATCATTGTTCAAATTCGCAAGAAATTTGATGTTGATTTGATGTTCGGTTTTTTCAGCTGTCATTATAGCGGCAACCCGTGTAGTGATTGTTGTGCAAATACCGAGTGGGCTATTCACAGGATATATCTGGCCGGTCGGCAGTTTGAGAGGGTGTGTAGGGGGATATAGTTCTATGATTCACGTCCAGCTGACCTCCAGACGGTTTTCCAGGAAAGGCCCAAGTCCAGTCTGGTTATTTTTGTGTCTCACCTCGTTTATGACATACACAAAGTATTATTAAACTTTAGAGTAAACAATCTAAAAATAAAATAGTCCTTTTTAAGCAAAACGTAATGGCCACTTATTTTAATTATGAAATACAATTCTCTTGTGCAAATTAAAACAGATCTACTACAGTATGTTTTCTACTACCATTACTACTACTACTACTACATCTACTCTAAATTAACAGTACCGGGCTGTATAGTGAATGTAAATCTTAATTTATATCTGACCCTCACGGACCCCATGAAACCCATCCATGGACCCCTCAATGGACCTCAGGTTAAGAACCCCTGCACTAGAGGATGTTGGTCTCTCATGCCACCCTCATTCTGACAGCTTGGTCAGAAACATGTGCACCAGTAGCCAGTCTGGATGTCATTTTGTGGGGGCTGGCAGTGCACCTCCTGTTCCTCCTTGCACAAAGGAGCAGATACCAGTCCTGCTGCCAAGCTGATGCCCTTCTACGGCCCTGTCCAGCTCTCCTCATGTAACGGCCCGTCTCCTTACATATTAACATGATAATTCATATGAAATTGTCCACTTTCAGTTCACAATGGATAATAACACATCTAAAATGATTCATCCATCCATCCATTTTCCAACCTGCTGAATCCGAACACAGGGTCATGGGGGTCTGCTGGAGCCAATCCTAGCCAACACAGGGTGCAAGGCAGGAACCAATCCCGGGCAGGGCACCAACCCACTGCAGGACGCACACACACCAAGCACACACTAGGGCTAATTTAGAATCACCAATCCACCTAACCTGCATGTCTTTGGACTGTGGGAGGAAACCCAAGCAGACACGGGGAGAACATGTAAACTCCATGCAAGGAGGACCCGGGAAGCGAACCCAAGTCTCCTTACTGCGAGGCAGCAGCGCTACCACTGCGCCATCGTGCTGCCCTAAAATGATTCATTTGATCATTAAATGAACAAGAATCACTAAAATGAATGAGAATCGTAAGACTGGTTTTTGGGTAGTGGCTTGTTCACAAATCAAATGAGCCAAGACTCAGGAATCAGGTTTTTGCGCTTTAGCACCCCTGTTTGAGCTCCATTGAATCGATTCATGTGTGCTCAAGAAAGATTTGTATGATTCAGTGAAAAGAGTCACTCAAAAAGAAATTTGTGAATCACCATCACTACTTGTCAGCAAGACCTGCTGTCTTGTGGTCTTTTAGCACTTAAGGACCCCAGAAACAAAAGCCCCCCCCCACCCCCCAAATCTGAAGACCAACAATACACAAGGCACAACTACTGTTTTTTTGACATTTTGACCAATGACTATTAAACGGGGTTACCAGTGGTGTAACTCCAGGCAGGGCCACAGCACCGGGGCCTACGAGGACAGGTCTGTTGTTTCTCAAGACTTTATTATCAAGATGCTTACCTACCTAACATCAAAATGAAAAGGTTAATGCAATTACCGTTCCCAAACCTCCGTAAAGGTGAATTATGACCATTGACCTTTTATTAAGCTTATATGCCTGACTTATGTTATAGATGGTGGTCACTTTTTAATTGGATTCTAGTTAATTTCACATGAGAGGAGTCCTACTTTTGTAGGTTTTGTTTATTCTACTAGGGCTTGTCAAATTCTAGTTATGTAGTTACATTAAAATTTAATTAAAATGAAATGAAATAAAAAAAAATTCAATTAAAAATCTAAATGAAATTAAATTTAAAAAATTAAAATTAAATTAAAACAATTTTAAATTTTGAAAATGTAATTTAGAAATTTTAAATTAAAATTCTAAGTTAAGTTCTAGTTATGAGGTTACCACTGGTACCCCAACTCTTCTTATGACTTCATGTCTTTTTGTATTTTTAAACCAGTTAGCACACACACACACACACACATCTTTAGCACATAGAAGGAAACCAGCGTGCCCATAGAAAACTCCTTGAATACTTCACAGAGACAGGCTAGTAACTTAACCCAGGTCTCTTTAGCTGGGGAGTCGCAGTGCTAACTTCCACACAATGCTGTCACACCAGATGGCAACTATTAACACAAAATACAAACAGACTTAATTAGAAACTAAAATTTGTTTAGAAAATTTCTTTAACAGGGTGTAATGCAGAATGGCCAGATGCTATGAAGGGTTGAGATTCTTGCCAACCAGGATTTGACAAATCACTCATTTGCATTCATAGTGCGCTATAATTGTGTATATGTGGGCTTTACTTTATCCAGAAAAAGACTGTTGTGTGTTAAAGTAAATAGACTGCCCCAGAGATGGATGTCGTTCTCCTGCAGGGCATTCCCACTGATAAGCACTAGAAACTCTAGAGGTAAAGTCACTGATCAATCTTCTACAACAAGTACTCTCAATATGGAAAAATGTGTAGTTATGGGACCACTCAAAACCAAGAAATGAGAGACGATATACTTGGTATAACATTTTACAAAATTACTGCAGATAGATAGATAGATAGATAGATAGATAGATAGATAGATAGATAGATAGATAGATAGATAGATAGATAGATGAAAGGCACTATACTATATAGATAGATAGATAGATAGATAGATAGATAGATAGATAGATAGATAGATAGATAGATAGATAGATAGATAGATAGATAGATGAAAGGCACTATACTATATAGATAGATAGATAGATAGATAGATAGATAGATAGATAGATAGATAGATAGATAGATAGATAGATAGATAGATAGATAGATAGATAGATAGATAGATAGATAGATGAAAGGCACTATACTAGATAGATAGATAGATAGATAGATAGATAGATAGATAGATAGATAGATAGATAGATAGATAGATAGATAGATAGATAGATAGATAGATAGATAGATACTTTATAATAATAAAAATACATTTTATTTATATAGCGCCTTTCCCATGCTCAAGGCACTTCACAGAGTTTAAGAAAGAACACCAGGGTATACAGTATATAGCATTGTACAAACCAGATAAATAAAGAAGATTAAAACAGTAAATTCAGAGAAAAGCCTAACAGACAACATAACTGATGGTCACTGACTCCATGAATTCTTTTAAAAACAACTGAAAACTCATCTGTTCAGGAAGGCTTTTAACTCTACCTGACTTTATTACCCCTCTCTCACTTTACCTCTATGTGAAGTTACTCGTGTAACCTGTCATGGTCTGTGAGCACAGGTCTCACTAGAGCAGTGATTCTTAACCTTTTTTCACAGACTTTAATTGTCCCAAGAGGGATACTTGTTTTTTTCTGAAGCTCAATAAATAATAATTACATTAAAAATGAGCATGCAAATGAATAAAAATAAATGAAACTTCTGACTTGACCGAAGATAAAAAGACCAGTACCAGTAACATTATACTGGCATATTGCTGTACGTGTGAAGAATCCCCCATTGCATTTCATGACACACACCTTCTGAGTAATATGTTGGCTTGAAGTCCATTATGCTGGTGAGTCACAGAGAGGATGTGCAGCCTTGTTCATAATGGCCCTCAGTTGTGTCTTCATTCACTGCTTCACTACAACCTCATGGGAGTACACAAATTGTGTCCCATAACTGAGCTTGATGGTAAGTTGCAGACAATTTTCTTTGTACCAAGAAACAAAGCTCTCCACCCGACTCTTCTCCTCTGTCTCATTCTATTTATAAAATACACCATGAGAATTTCTAAAAGTGACGGGACCAGCTGCTATATTTCTAATCTTACATGTACAGAGTGAAGAGAAAAGCAGACAGCCCTGGTCATGGTGGTGCGCACACAGTCCTTGAGGCTCACAATGTGCGGTTGGCCCAATAGAGAGTCCATTACCCAGGACACCACAGGCTAATCCTCCTCCAAATCTCAGAGTTTACCCCTCAACAGGGATGGCTTGAGTTAATGGCACTGGAGAAATTAGAACACATCATCCTCACTGTGCGGCCAGCTTTGTCCATATTGATAAGTTAAAATGTACTGCCAAAAATGGAGCATTTATTAGAACACCACAGAGCGAGGGGTGATTATAAGTCAATAGAAGAAGTGCTTATAAGGTTTCAAAGGATGACTTGAGAAAAATGAATAACACAAGTGTGGTATAACTTACAAAGTTTATCTTTTAGCTGTCCACCTATGTGGTTTTGTGAGTGGCACTTACATATTCAGTACTGTACACAGTATATATATATATATACACACAAACATGTACATACACATATACTGTACTGTGTGTATATACAGTGTGTGTGTGTGTGTGTGTATATATATATATATATATATATATATATATATATATATATATATATATATATATATATATATATATAGTCATTCTAAGGGTGCTGTAAAGATACAAATGAATACAAGATGCAGGCCGATCTGGTTATCATTAGGTTAACTTCAAACAGAACTGCCAGCAATGGAGCCCAAGATGTGCTTATAGGCTAAAGTGAGCTTAGCCATTCTGTCAACCATTCAGACTTGGAAATGTCTGCTGAAAAGTATTTTAAACATGTGTCAGTGTGTGTGAGGATCAAAAGCGGTGGGCAGGCTGATAGCAGGGACCTGGGGGAGCTCCCACTAGAAGCCAGCTCTCCTGTGCTGATTGATAAGCCACCTGAAGTTACTTTGCGAAAGGCACATTTGAATCATTAAAAGCACACACAGTGTGTACTCCTAATATACAGTATATATATCCAGAATATTTGCACTCTAAACTAATGCTCACAGTAATAATACATTTTAGGCCCACAGCCACAAGTGGTTGAGTGTTTTTTATTTTATTTTTTAGCATGTTCTGTGATTGTTATAATAGGTTATGACAGGATGATATGGAATATTTCAATGTCAGTTTTAAACTGTGTAACAGAGTTGAGGGAAATCAGGTGACGGATTGGGGGCCATCATGGAAACTTCATTCAATGGAGACAAAAGAGAGTTCAGAAAAGGAAAAAAAAAAAACATTTGGACAAAAGACGTCTAGTCTTCACCATTTCTTGACCGGTGGGCGCTTCTGAGGGCGAGATCTGTCTGATTATATGACTTTGAAGACTAGGAGATGGGGGTTCGTACCGTGCCCCCGCAATAGTACAGAGTGTACTTTCATAAATAGCGCCCATCATGTGTTGGATCCCTAGATGGCCACCTATGTCATCTAATGGGTCGACTGGCTGTGAAACAGAGAGAAGTTGTACCATCATTCCCATCTTTGTTAGTATCTTAGCAATTACAAAATGTCCTGAAGGAAGAAAAAAGTCTGGTGAATATACAATAAAACACAATTTATTTTTTGTATAGCTCAAAATCACATAAGGAGTGCCACAATGGGCTTTAACAGGCCCTGCCTTTTGACATCACCCCGAGCTTTGACTTTCTAAGGAGAGAAGGAAAAACTCCCCCCCAAAAAAACTGGACTACATGTGATGGGAGTCCAAAGCCACACAAGCCCTACATGGTCTACTCCTGCTGGTGCAACAAAACAGCCAGACACGAATCTTTAGGTGCCCATTAATGCAGACATGACTGGCTTCAAAATAAAACCAAATTGGTCACCCCTGGTGTTTCGCCTGATGTTCCTGCATCCGTTAAATAGCAATATGATGCGCGTTTCAAGTGTCACAGCACTTACAGTGCATCCAGAAAGTATTCACAGCGCATCACTTTTTCCACATTTTGTTATGTTACAGCCTTATTCCAAAATGGATTAAATTCATTTTTTTCCTCAGAATTCTACACACAACACCCCATAATGACAACGTGAAAAAAGTTTACTTGAGATTTTTGCAAATTTATTAAAAATAAAAAAACTGAGAAATCTCATGTACATAAGTATTCACAACCTTTGCTCAATACTTTGTCGATGCACCTTTGGCAGCAATTACAGCCTCAAGTCTTGTTGAATATGATGCCACAAGCTTGGCACACCTGTCCTTGGCCAGTTTCACCCATTCCTCTTTGCAGCACCTCTCAAGCTCCATCAGGTTGGATGGGAAGCGTCGATGCACAGCCATTTTAAGATCTCTCCAGAGATGTTTGATCGGATTCAAGTCTGGGCTCTGGCTGGGCCACTCAAGGACATTCACAGAGTTGTCCTGAAGCCACTCCTTTGATATCTTGGCTGTGTGCTTAGGGTCGTTGTCCTGCTGAAAGATGAACCGTCGCCCCAGTCTGAGGTCAAAGGCGCTCTGGAGCAGGTTTTCATCCAGGATGTCTCTGTACATTGTTGCAGTCATCTTCCCCTTTATCCTGACATCCCCACATCATGATGCTACCAACACCATGCTTCACTGTAGGGATGGTATTGGCCTGGTGATGAGCGGTGCCTGGTTTCCTCCAAACGTGACGCCTGGCATTCACACCAAAGTGTTCAATCTTTGTCTTATTAGACCAGAGAATTTTCTTTCTCATGGTCTGAGAGTCCTTCAGGTGCCTTTTGGCAAACTCCATGTGGGCTGCCATGTGCCTTTTACTAAGGAGTGGCTTCCATCTGGCAACTCTACCATACAGGCCTGATTGGTGGATTGCTGCAGATGGTTGTCCTTCTGGAAGGTTCTCCTCTCTCCACAGAGGACCTCTGGAGCTCTGATAGAGTGACCATCGGGTTCTTGGTCACTCCCCTGACTAAGGCCCTTCTCCCCTGATCGCTCAGTTTAGATGGCCGGCCAACTCTAGGAAGAGTCCTGGTGGTTTCGAACTTCTTCCACTTACAGATGATGGAGGCCACTGTGCTCATTGGGACCTTCAAAGCAGCAGTAATTTTTCTGTAACCTTTCCCAGATTTGTGCCTCGAGACAATCCTGTCTCAGAGGTCTACAGACAATTCCTTTGACTTCATGTCAACTGTAGGACCTTCTATAAACAGGTGTGTGCCTTTCCAAATCATGTCCAATCAACTGAACTTACCACAGGTGGACTCCAATTAAGCTGCACAAACATCTCAAGGATGATCAGGGGAAACAGGAGGCACCTGAGCTCAGTTTTGAGCTTCATGGCAAAGGCTGTGAATACTTATGTACATGTGCTTTCTCAATGTTTTTATTTTTAATAAATTTGCAAAAACTTCAAGTAAACATTTTTCACGTTGTCATTATGGGGTGTTGTGTGTAGAATTCTGAGGAAAAAAATGAATTTAATCCATTTTGGAATAAGACTGTAACATAACAAAATGTGGAAAAAGTGATGCGCTGGGAATACTTTCCAGATGCACTGTATCTCTTTAAAATGTCTAGGATCACTCAGCTTCTGTAATTGGCTTCACAGTTAAAACTCCACACTTAATTGAGAGGAGACACATTGATCAACACCAAGAATGCATTCGTTTACTTCTGGCTTTAAGCTCTTTTGAAGAATCGCGACCGTAAATTGTTAAACTGGACGGCATGTGGCTGGAGTCCAAAGCCACACAAGCCCTACATGGTCTACTCCTGCTGGTGCAACAATGCAGCTAGACACGAATCTTTAATGCAGGCATGACTGGCTTCAAAATAAAACCAAATTGGTCACCAGGAATGTGTTCATTTACTTCTGGCTTTAAGCTCTTTTGAACATAAGTAATCCTCAATAATGGTGCAAAAGAAATATTACAAGTACAGAGCAGAATTCAATAGTAGATGATATTACATAATATAATTTGGATTTGTTCAGAATGTACGAAAGGAAAACCCAAAATCTGCCACCTAAACTCAAACACATTGTGGAAAAAAAGACAATACTTGCTGAGAAATTGCTTAGTGTAAACTGATATATCTATACATATAGGCATTGTCTCCAATGACTGCAAAGTGGCCATTGTTCTTCTTTTAATAAAGAAGACAGATTCATCTTTTAGTGTTCTTAAGGAATCAATTTCAAGCACACATTTTATGGCTAAAAGCCTTCCAACCACTTTTTCTATGTTAAAATGTAAAGCCTGTTTTAAAAACAAAAGATTAGCCTAGCGGACACACTCGTCAAAGCACTGGACCAGCCCTTCTGTACTGTGATCTAATATCAAGGCTATTTTCAGGCCTATATGTTATCATCAGAAGGTATAATCTGGAAACACACGATTAATCTTGGCCATTCTGTTAAAGTCATTCAGCTTCTTGTATCAATAAAATGTAATAATTCTTAACAAACAGTGGGTAGTGATAAGGAAATCGTTCTTTCAGAAATTCGTCACTGTCTAAGTCTACTTTTATCCAGTTTACAAGTGTTGCATAATGAACATTTTTTGCTGTGCCTAATACAAACCTGACAGTTACGATTTGTTCCAAGCAGCATTGACTACTGCGCTGCTTTAATCTTTAAATCACCTTCCCTACACTCTTCAGTCATCTCAGAATGCTAGGAAGAGTAGTCATATAATTGGAGTCCTTTAATCTCTTCATGGACATCCAGTTGCATCTCGAGCCCATTCAAAATCCTCCTCCTGACATGTTAAGCCATAAACATCTTCAAACCTGTTAATTTACAGAAATTATTAATACCAACGTATCAAAGGAATACCAGGTGAGCAATCGGCTGCCAGGTCTATGATTACTGGATTGACAGTCTTCCATTTCTGATAGTAGATAGAACTTTATTCGTCCCCAGGGGGAAGATGGGCTTTTTACAGAAGCTCTTTAAATAAATGAATAGATGTACAGTGTGGCCAGTAGGGGGCACTCTATTTCTCCAAACCCGACACAGACACACATAAGGCACAAGTCCAGCAACACACATGGGTTTTTTATTGTTCTGTGGGAAACTCTTCCCTAAGCATTTCCCACAATTCTGCCACAGTTACAAGCAAAATAATAAAACACGCTGCATTTTGTTTTCACCTTCTTCCTCTCTTTGTTTCTCCCTCCATCTGCCTCCACTTCTCCAGGAAGCTCCCACAATGAAGGCAGCAGGCTTCTTTTATCCTGCACTTGGGTGTATTTCCAATGGCCCATTAGCATGGTCTGGAAACACTTTCAGGTGAGGCAGAAGCCCAACAAAGTAGGACTCCACAACCCCTGTAGCAACCTCTGGTGACACCCAAGTAACCCAGCAGGACTGAGTAGCAGGATTCCATCTCCTAAGAAGCCCTGAATAGCTGTAGCAACCCAGGGGTGGGCATCCATCTAAAATTTAGGAAGTAATGCCCTATGCCTCTTCTCTCCTCCAGTCTTTCCATTATGGAGATACAGTAGATAGATAGATAGATAGATAGATAGATAGATAGATAGATAGATAGATAGATAGATAGATAGATAGATAGATAGATAGATAGATAGATAGATAGATAGATAGATAGATAGATAGATAGATAGATAGATAGATAGATAGATAGATAGATAGGCGTATTACTGATGGTATAAAGGAGCCCCTGTAGCATTTCTCGACACACTTCTGCTGAATAACTTATTGTCTGAAAGTCCTCAGTGTTAGTGTGTCAGAGAGAGGATGTGCAATGTTGTGTTGTAATGACACTCAGTCTGGTTTTAATTCTCTCCTTCACAATGGGGGGGTCCAGAGTGTGTCCAATAACTGTGCCTGCCCTTTTTTAATTTGCTTGTTAATTTGATTGGCCTCTCTTGAAGTGATGTTACCAGGCCAGCACACCACAGTGTAGAGAATTGCACTGGCCATCACAGAGTTGCAGAAGATGTAAAGGATGTCACCTCCTACATTAAAGTAACACAGTCTACTAAGGAAAAAGAGCCTGCTCTGTACTTCATCATACAGCTCCTCTGTGTAATGAGATCAGTCCAACCTGTTATTGGACCCCCAAGTACTTGTAGGGGTGGGCCACCTCTACTTCCAATCCCTGAATAGTGACTGGACATAGAGACTTATTAGTGCAGTGAAAGTCCATAAGCAGTTCTTTGGTTTTGCTGATGTTAAGATGCACCAAAAAACAAAGTTCTCCCCCAACTCCTCTCCTCTGTCTCATCCCCCTTATAAATACACCCCCATAAGTTCAGAATCCTTTCAGAATTTCTACAGATGACATGACCTGCTGTTATATTTCTAGTCAGAGGTGTACAGAGTGAAGAGAAAATGTGACAGGCCTGTTCCTTGTGATGCTTCAGTGTTGCTCACACAGTCCCCGCGTCTCACAAACTGGAGTCTACCTGACAGAGTCCATTATCCAGGACACCACAGGTTCATCCACCTGCATATCTCTGAGTTTACCCCTTCACAGGGATGGTTGGATGATACTGAAGACACTGGAGAAATCAAAACACATAATCCTCAGAGTGCTGTCCAGGTGAGAATAAGTCTTGTGGAGCACACAGATAACTATATCCTCCACTCCAATCTTTCTCCAACAGGCAAACTGCAGTGGGTCAGGTGGTCTACCACAAGAGAACTCATGTGGTCCAGGACCAGAATCTCAAAGGTCTTCATGATGTGAGATGTAAGTGCCACTGTTCTGTAGTCATGAGATAAAGAGGGACCTGCCTTCTTTGAAACAGGAACAATGCAGGGTGTTTTCTGCAGCAGTGGAACTTTCTGGAGCCTTAGGGACAGACTGAACAGATGACAGAGAACTCCACGAAGATGGTATGCACTGGTCTTAAGAACTCAAAGACTGACTCCATCTGGTGCTGCAGCTTCTCCTGTGTGTAGCTTCCTCAGTTGTTTTCTGATGGTCAGGTAGACCCATCACTGACTATTCAAGTTGATGTGGTAGAAGTTGTTAATGTAGTAGGGAGGGGGTGGGAAGACTTACAAAATACATTCTAATAGAAGGTGCACTACAAATGTTAATGCTAAATGCGTCCAAAAGGGGGTAACTGTCGGACAAACAGAAAACAGCTTATCCACCTAAATAAACAAACAAGGGCCTGTGTGTCAGTCTGGTTTGTAGGGTTAGGAAGAAAAATTCGAGCGTGACTGTCAGTAGGCTTTGCACCCTAGGAACCAAGTTACCCAAACTATTTTATAACATTGTAGTACCACTCTGATGCTGATCTTTCTGATCATAAAATAGGTCATTACCATAGTAATTGATGAGAAGAATCCATAATTATTTGCAGAATTACGGTATTTCAGTGTTCCTCTAGAGTACTTCCTTCACTTTGCGTATTTAGCTCAAAAAATAATCAGCGCACATCGTCATCTCATAACAAACATACAGTTAGATCCATAAATATTTGGACAGAGACAACTTTTTTCTAATTTTGGTTCTGTACATTACCACAATGAATTTTAAATGAAACAACTCCAATGCAGTTGAAGTGCAGACTTTCAGCTTTAATTCTGTGGGGTGAACAAAACGATTGCATAAAAATGTGAGGCAACTAAAGCATTTTTTGAACACAATCCCTTCATTTCAGGGGCTCAAAAGTAATTAGACAATTGACTCAAAGGCTATTTCATGGGCAGGTGTGGGCAAGTCCGTCGTTATGTCATTATCAATTAAGCAGATAAAAGGCCTGGAGTTGATTTGAGGTGTGGTGCTTGCATGTGGAAGATTTTGCTGTGAACAGACAACATGCGGTCAAAGGAGCTCTCCATGCAGGTGAAAGAAGCCATCCTTAAGCTGCGAAAACAGAAAAAACCCATCTGAGAAATTGCTACAATAGTACGAGTGGCAAAATCTACAGTTTGGTACATCCTGAGAAAGAAAGCAAGCACTGGTGAACTCAGCAACGCAAAAAGACCTGGACGTCCACGGAAGACAACAGTGGTGGATGATCGCAGAATCATTTCCATGGTGAAGAGAAACCCCTTCACAACAGCCAACCAAGTGAACAACACTCTCCAGGGGGTAGGCTTATCGATATCCAAGTCTACCATAAAGAGAAGACTGCATGAAAGTAAATACAGAGGGTGCACTGCAAGGTGTAAGCCACTCATAAGCCTCAAGAATAGAAAGGCTAGATTGGACTTTGCTAAAGAACATCTAAAAAAGCCAGCACAGTTCTGGAAAAACATTCTTTGGACAGATGAAACCAAGATCAACCTGTACTAGAATGATGGCAAGAAAAAAGTATGGAGAAGGCATGGAACAGCTCATTATCCAAAGCATACCACATCATCTGTAAAACACGGTGGAGGCAGTGTGATGGCTTGGGCGTGCATGGCTGCCAGTGGCACTGGGACACTAGTATTTATTGATGATGTGACACAGGACAGAAGCAGCTGAATGAATTCTGAGGTGTTCAGAGACATACTGTCTGCTCAAATCCAGCTAAATACAGTCAAATTGATTGGGCGGCGTTTCATGATACAGATGGACAATGACCCAAAACATACAGCCAAAGCAACCCAGGAGTTTATTAAAGCAAAGAAGTGGAAAATTCTTGAATGGCCAAGTCAGTCACCTGATCTTAACCCAATTGAGCAGACATTTCACTTGTTGAAGACTAAACTTCAGACAGAAAGGCCCACAAGCAAACAGCAACTGAAAGCCGCTGCAGTAAAGGCCTGGCAGAGCATTAAAAAGGAGGAAACCCAGCATCTGGTGATGTCCAGGAGTTCAAGACTTCAGGCTGTCATTGCCAGCAAAGGGTTTTCAACCAGGTATTAGAAATGAACATTTTATTTCCAGTTCAACTTTCGTTGAAGTGGTGAAAGAAATGGGTAGCTGACCTGCTGAAACAAAATTCGATGTGTCTGAGAAACTGATGCGAGATTGCGAGATTGGAGGAAGCAAGAAAAAGAATAAGTGTCGTATTTTTGAATGGGCGTATAAGTCGGGGTCTGATTTTATGATCGATTTTTCGGGATTCACAACCCGACTTATACGCGAGTATATACAGTAATCAACGTAGACATCATGTTTTTGTTTTTGATATATGGACTGTCCATTTGCTCCAGTATAATGGTCCAGTATAATAATCCACACCCAGTTCTGTTCCCTTGTGGCGGCCTTTTCCTCTTTGGGTGGAGCCGTCCATTCTTGATGCTTCCTCTCAGAGTTACTCATCAAACTGACCACGCTTATAAGTTATAGTGTTTTGCTGGGAACATGTGGCAGCCATTTCTGCTCCATTGATCTGTTTTAGAGACTCTAGCCTAGTTGAGTTGGGGTTTTGGTTTGTGCACGTCAATTTATTGTTATTTTCACTCATTCGTTGCCCAATACACACAAAATTATCAGTCATTAACATTACAGCTTGTCGTACATGCTGTAATAGGTGGTGGCATATTTGTCCTCCGGGCCAAGAGGGGGCAACTGCCCTGGAGTAGAAGAGGCCCACGGAAGGAGAGCAGGGAGGCTCAAGACCGTTGGGGCCTCTGGCCCCCGGCAGGGGGCGCCCTGAGCCTCATGGAGCCCGGGACTTATTTACTTCCGCCACACCAATGGAGGACGATCCTTCCAGGGTTACCCGGAGTGCTTCCGGATGCTCTCCTGACACTTCCGCCACACCAGGACGTGACGTCATGGAGAGCAGCTGGAGCTCATCCGGGTGAGGATAAGAGGGGCCGCCTCCCTCCGATCAATGAGTTGAAGTCGGGAGCAGGAGCAGGACGAAGCTCCTGGAGAGAGAGTGCAGGTGGCCCAGGGACAAGGAGAGAGAAGGCCCAGGAGAAGGGAGACTGGGGCTAGAAGCACTGTGGGAGTTGTGCGGGACTGAGTTGTGTTGTTGTGTGGAAGACAATAAAAGGTATTTGGATAAATATGTGGTCTCCGACTGGTGGTGTCCGGGCAATTATCACAAGCTATAAACCTTGTTCACGTGGCCTGAATAATGCAAGAAAGTCGCTACCATGCTGCTGTTGCTGGTGTATAGTGTCAGACAACAGAATAGGCAGATGAGCTCAATTCTCGTGTTTTTAGACTCTTTTTTATATTTTTATTATAATTTTTAAGTTTGTTTTTATATTTCGTCTACATTTTTTTCTCATTAATACATACTGTATTTCTTCTGACACACAGTTACACAGGCACACACAGTTGTCCTTTTATTAAGGTGGATAAGCTGATTTCTGTTTGTCAGGCGTTGACTCCCTTTTGGAAGTATTAAGCATTAACATTTGTAGTGCAACATCTATTAGAATGTATTTTGTAAGTCTTCTCACACCATCCCTACTACATTAACAACTCCTACCACATCAGCTTGAATAGCCAATGTCGAGTCTACCTCTGACCATCAGTATGGGCTGTTCGTTACTAATCAGCTATTGGAAATGTAGTTAATTGCATTTTTAATTCCAACAGATGGCGCATCCCAAACATTAGCACTATTTTTATGACTCCTATACGAAATAGTATATAACAAAGACATCAAAAAGTAATCAAAAATGACAGAAATTATATAATAATGCCTTACTGACTCTTGACAGTTCTTACCCAGCATGTACTGTATTATATGTAAAAAAAAATGCTTTATTGTATAGTGTCTTAATCATACTCAAAATTCTTAACAAAACTAGAATATGTTAGAGTGATATACACATATTCTTTATCATAGAAACACAAAGAATCCGGGGATGAGAACCGAATAAATGGCGAGTTAAGTGAAACTGACAATAGTTTTGATCCTAATATATTTTTCGTTTATTCTATTGCAGCCTTTCCTATGGTTTATGGAAGTGTGGACGTTCTTGGCTGATACTTACTTCACACAGAGAATGTTGACAAGTTGTGGATCCTGTGCTCAGCTTCTTGAAGGCAAGCAAACAGTGAAAGCTGGACAAATAAACCCTATGCCAGAACCCTGATCATTTTCTCCAGCTAATAATAACCAACGTACCCCCGCGTCTGTGCCCTCTCTGTGTGTGCCAATTTGTCTTTTCTCTTTCTAGCTTGTCAGTTTCCATTTTTTAACAGCCTTGAGGTGTGCTTGGCCAGCAAAACTGAACTAGTGATGGGCACCTTTAAATGATAAAGAAGAGAATGAGATTACATGGCCAGTGCAATTAATAAGGGCCCTAAGGGGCATTTGCACAGAATAATTATATATGTACTTGAAAAGGAAAGACTGATGTCACTGCCTACCAATATAGCCTCTTCTTCACCTCCTAGAATTTTGGAAATGATGTACTTGAGCAGTATGTTTCTATAATTCCTGAGACGCACTCCTTGTATTCTTGTCCGGAATGTGCTGTGAAGGCAATTCAATGGGGAAGCCTTACCAGACGATCCCATAATGTATTCCCATGTCCACCAACTTCTGCTTTACACTCAATCCATACCTTATTTAGCACACTGTTATGTACCACTTTCTATCATTCACCACTTTCCAAAATTTGATGTCAAATTAGAAACGACAAATTAGGTTTTTCGCATATTTATAGAAATATGGCAAGTACATTTGCATTGCACAAACATGACATTTTGCCTAATGTTCCCTTTTTCTCATATTTATATTCTGTTTACTCATGTCGTTGTTGACTAGTGTCTACATTGGTGGACAGGACACTTAAGCAGCAGCTGCTCCCCTTTCATCTTTAATGTTGTTTGAACCCTTGATTTGTCAGTTTTAAAGCCCATAAAAAGAAATGAGTCAACGATAATCAAATGAAAAAAGAAGAAAAAAATCACTGGTAAATTTATGTGTCTTATAAAAAACGAGAGAAGGTCAGGGCACCTCTATGGTAAGCCCCACATAATGAGGACAAAAAAAAACTTGAAACTACAAAAACAAACGATGGCCGTACAGGCAGAGACGCAGCAACAGGACATACAAGGCCGGCAGTTACCTGGGAACACAAACTAGGAGTGGGACCCCCAAGGGCTTCTGTTTACATAGGTACTAATGGTAAAGACAAATCTGCAGTTACTTGTCCTTAAAGTATAGAACTACACAATCGGAAAACCCCCTAAGTGGGGCTCCAATCATTGTTGTGGGAGTGCAATCAACATTACTTTTCATAAATTATGAACGGGACTTACATGCCGGAAGCAAAATTTCAATTGATTCATTTTCTTTAGACAATTTTGCCATGCAGTGCCTAGTTTATCTATCTATCTATCTATCTATCTATCTATCTATCTATCTATCTATCTATCTATCTATCTATCTATCTATCTATCTATTATATAGTGTCTTTATCTATCTATCTATCTATCTATCTATCTATCTATCTATCTATCTATCTATCTATCTATCTATCTATCTATCTATCTATCTATCTATCTATCTATCTATTATATAATGTCTTATCTATCTATCTATCTATCTATCTATCTATCTATCTATCTATCTATCTATCTATCTATCTATCTATCTATCTATCTATCTATCTATCTATCTATCTATCTATCTATCTATCTATCTATTTAATTGTGTCGTATCTATCTATCTATCTATCTATCTATCTATCTATCTATCTATCTATCTATCTATCTATCTATCTATCTATCTATCTATCTATCTATCTATCTATCTATTATATAGTGTCTTATCTATCTATCTATCTATCTATCTATCTATCTATCTATCTATCTATCTATCTATCTATCTATCTATCTATCTATCTATCTATCTATCTATCTATTATATAGTGTCTTATCTATCTATCTATCTATCTATCTATCTATCTATCTATCTATCTATCTATCTATCTATCTATCTATCTATCTATCTATCTATCTATCTATCTATCTATCTATCTATCATCAGTGGGACTGGGCTTCAGGATACCATTGGGTTCTTCAAAAAGTTATGTAAGAGTAGAATCTTAGTGGAGTTTAATTTTTATAAATGTACAAAGAATTTGGAAAGGTTTAGGGAGGTTTGGTGTGTAAATAGTGTGCTCTGTGAATGTGAGGATGATGAGTTACACTTGATGTTATAATTTTTCCCACAATTGCTTAATTAGTGTGTTAGGAAAGCTTTAACTGGAAATGTTTCTTTATTTGTTATATAGAATAAGATTTTTATTTTTCTGTATATATGTTTTGTTTGTTGGGTGATGTTATATACTGTTTTTAACAATTATATCAATAAACGTTGTTTTTAAAAAATAAAAAAAAATATCTATCTATCTATCTATCTATCTATCTATCTATCTATCTATCTATCTATCTATCTATCTATCTATCTATCTATCTATCTATCTATCTATCTATCATATAGTGCCTTTTCTATCTATCTATCTATCTATCTATCTATCTATCTATCTATCTATCTATCTATCTATCTATCTATCTATCTATCTATCTATCTATCTATCTATCTATCTATCTATCTATCTATCTATCTATCTATCTATCTATCTATCTATCTATCTATCTTCCTTAGAGGAATATACATATACTAGCCAACCCGCAGCGTAGCATATGCCGCATAATTATTTATTGATGGGTGAACACTTCCTGAAAGACACAGTTGTCCAAATGGGGTGGGTTTGAGGATACGACTGTGACTGAATGAAAAGATGAAAGTTTTGAAAGTTTGGCCCTGTGCCTTATTAATTGTCATTGCAAAGGCCAATCTAACAGGAAATTGTCTGCGTGTAAAAGTAAAAGGCAAATTTGAATCTGATGGGGTCAGGGATTTCCGGGGAATAAGGAAAGTTTTAGTTAGGTAGGAGCTGCGATTGTTTTACACTCCAGTACATTGCGGTGAATGCTGGTAACAGTCAGTCTAGTGCCATCACAGAGACTTTTTGCTGGCATGAGGTTTCTGAGAAGCATGACGACTGAACCTATTTTAATTTTGAGTTTATGCGGCGGCATGCCAGTGGGAGTAAGACTGTTAAGAAATTCTTCGGGGAATGAAACTTGATCTGCAAGATCGTCTGTGATGATGGAGTCAACGCTGGTGAAAGTTACTTCGTTGGTAAGGATAAGTTTCAGTACTTTTTCATTAAGGTGTAGCGAGTCTTCGTTGGTGACGTTTAATATAGCTCGTGTACTGAGTTGTTCCAGAGTCACAGTTGAGAAGTCGATGTCGCCATATAGTTGTTGAATGGGATCAGAAATAAAAGGAAAACAATGTGAAGGTAATGGACGTGGGAGGAGTGTTAGAGTTGGCGGGCGGGGCTCTGCCGTTCATATCCCATGGTCGGGCGACTTGGTGGATTATATATAGAAAAGCAGCCGGAACCGAAAAGAACAATGAAAAGTCAACGTGGCTCAGAGGTGCATGTGGACTGTAACAGAGACGAAAGTGACTGAGGCGGTGTTTGGTGAGGTGTTGTGTGCGGGCACATAAGCAGGCAGTGCGCATGCCTCGAGAGCGAGGGTGGCCTCGGGAGGAGGGTTAGAGTTGGCGGGCGGTGCTCTGTCGTGCGTATCCCATGGTCTTAGAGTTGGTGGGCAGGGCTCTGTGAATTGGTGGGCGTAGCTCTGTCGTGTGTATCCCATGGTCTCTGTCTTGCGTGCCATGGTCGGCTGCTTAGTGAATTGTTGGTGGGCGGGGCTCTGTGAGTTGGCGGGTGTGGCTCTGTCTTGCGTGCGTCTTGCTTGCATTGGACTTAGTGAATTATATATATATACATATATATTCCTTATATTTCTGATTCGTCATCAGTCAATCTCTCCAGGCCCCACTGTAGTCCGTGGGTGGCCAAAATCATCAGCACCAATCCAGCCACAAGGTGAGTGAGTGGGTAACAGTGAGACGGGGGTCTAAGAAGTCAAAACTTAGTCTCGCGGCAGTCCTGTTGCCTCTTGGTGAGAGAAGATTTCCATTATTAAAGCTTACGTGAGATCTGCTATGTGTCAGGATTGGCTCGAATTTTGACACAGTGCAGTGTTTGATGGTCTTTGGACCGGGAAGACATAGCGGCTGCATTTGCTGTAGCCAAACCCCACATGCAGCAGTTTTGGAAGTTACTGTCATACCTTTACGAGTTATTTTTTGTTTTTTAAATTTCTATTATGTGCACCTTTTTTTTAACTATTGCATTGAGCAATTTGTATTTGTTGTGTACTGTATTACTATGTGCACCTTACATTTATCTGAAATCTATATACTTTCTCATTTAGACATTTTCTATAGAAACGTATTTTGTTGTATTGTTTTATTTCTATATTCTCTCAGTTCATCTCATTAATTTAGACTTTGTGCTAAAATGATGGTAATAAATTTTACCATGGCGAGATCTGGAAGAGGATGAGGTGGTGGCCCCCCATTAAGTTTTTTGTCTAGGGCCCCCAGAGTCCCTAGAATCACCTTCGCATGCAGCTCACAGTAAATCTGATAGTTTTTAGTAATAAGTCACCGCCTACGTAGTGATGTTGCACATTCACTTGCGGGTTCCACAATGAATGCCGACTTGTGGAGTCAAGTTTCCTTGTATCTCTTCTGGAGCCAAAGAGGTGGGACTTCGGGTTTGATGGCATTAGATGTGAGGTCAATAGTCTTGTGGTGGGTCTGTCCTCAAGGCAAAAGAAGGGAAGGTGTTACCAACAGCGCCCTTTAATGCTCAGGACTGGTACTGCCATTCCTATTGTAGTCTTACAGTTGCCCCCTACTCATGGGTGTCTGACAATATTTATACATTTTATACAGTATCTTATTTAAGACTTCCCGTGCCTGCGTGGGTTTCCTCCGGGTGCTCCGGTTTCCTCCCACAGTCCAAAGACATGCAAGTTAGGTGGATTGGCGATTCTAAATTGGTCCTAGTGTGTGCTTGGTGTGTGGGTGTGTTTGTGTGTGTCCTGCGGTGGGTTGGCACCCTGCCCAGGATTGGTTCCTGCCTTGTGCCCTGTGTTGGCTGGGATTGGCTCCAGCAGACCCCCGTGACCCTGTGTTCGGATTCAGTGGGTTGGAAAATGGATGGATGGATGGATCTTATTTAAGAGTAGAAGTTGTATATTACTGGTTAAAATGCTGGTTAATGTCTGTTCTGGCACCCCAACAATCTAAACATTGCCTATCTCAGCTCTTACTACATTAAATTGTGGCGAGCACAGACTGGGACGGATGACAAAAGGATGGCTGGGGCACCATGATGGAGATCCCCGTTTAATCAAAGAAGCAATTTAGGCTAAAGAAGTGGTGCATATGCACTAAGGAAGGCTTTGCTCCTTCTGAGTGTCTAAGTGAAATCCACGGAGCTCTGTCTCGTTGGGTCAAAAGACAACCTTCTTCTGGCCATCTATCTTGCTTTATACCTCCACACCTGAAGGGGGCAGCGCTTAATTTCAGAATCATCTGTTGCATTAGCCTTGGGGCTGTGGGTAAAAAGGGGAGCGTCCATTAGTGTCAACGCCACCTCCCATCTCGGGGTGGTAGAGCTTATCTTCTGCAGAGTCTTTCAGTTGTCCCATAGGTGGGCACGTATGACAATACATACACTGGATTTAGAAAGTGAGGGCTCTGAATATACGGTAAATGAGGGAGTTCAGTCTTTGGCGATTTTTTTCCTGAAAACATGTTTTCAGTTTATTATTATGGGTTATTGACTGTAGATTGACAGGCCAAAATGGAAAATTTGTTCAATTACAAATAAATCGACAACCCAATAAAGTGTCCAGTAAACAAAGTACTCTGAATATTTTCTGAATTGCAAAAAAGACAGGCAGGGGAGGACTGAGCAAACACATCTTTTATTTTGGCACTTGCTGGAACAGCACTCAAGCTTTGTTCAATATAGGAGTCCTATGCTAAAACACACAGCAAAGCGGACGACTTACTAGGGGTCTCCGTCACAGCAGCTCCAGTTCTTGAGTCTGAAGGAAGCCATAGGTTTCTTCTTTGAGAGGACTCGACTTTAGAGAGAAGGTCGCAGCTGGGGTTGGGACAGGGACAGAGGTAGTGTGGATAGGACAAATTTTATGATGTGATTAGAGCTGTGCGTTGCCGCACAGTCATGAGTCAGTAGTGTGAACAGTAATGGACTGAGAACACAGCCTTGAGGGGCCCCAGTGCTCAGTGTGGTCTTTCTGGAGATGTTGTCTCCAATCCTGACTGACTGAGGTCTCTCAGTTAGGAAGTCCAGAATCCAGTTACAAGGGGAGGTGTTCAGTCCCCAGCAGGCTCAGCTTTTCCATTAGTTGCTGAGGAATGATTGTGTTGAACGCAAATGACACCAGTACTAAAGCACACGTGATTTTTATTTACAGTGTCCCCAACAGCCCAAACACACACTTTCTTTACTCTTTATCTTTGTCTCTCACTCTCTTTTCTTTGTTTTATCTCTCAATCCATCTTTGTCCTCCTTCTCCCGACTCTGGCTCTCTGAGTATTGACTACTGGCTCTTTCTATAATGCCCCCTGATGTGGTGGTCCAGGTGCTTGTTGACCTGCTTCCAGCAGTACTTTCGGGTGTGGTGGAAAACCCACACCAAGAGGGCTCAGCAGCTGTTGCAGCACCCCCTGGCGGCACCCCCGGATCCCAACAGGGCTGAAGATAACTCCAATTCCCATGGAGGCCTGCGGGAATCTGAGGTACCACCACAACCCATGGGGGCTGCCATCTAATGTCCCAGGTTAGGTACTGTGCTGCCCACGCTTGTTCCCCAAGTCCTCTGAGGGAAGAGGTGTCCCGGTTGGGCAAGGACCCCGGCCGTCTGTGCTAGTACTTTGGTCAGCGGCTGTTGTATGTAAAGTGCTTTATAAATAAAGTTGACTTGACTTGACTTGACTAGTATATATATATATATGCCAGGTAAGTGGGGGAAAGGTGCACTCCAACACGTGGTAAGAGGTAGAGTGACTCAAACAGATGCTGGCGTGAGAGTGAGGAGGGCCCTGCGAGGCTCCCAACTCCTGAGGTCCCGCCTCCCCCTCCCCTAAGCCAGCAGCCTCTCTCTTGGATTTGTGTGAATCCCCACAGGGTTGGGAAGAACTCCATCTCCCATGAAACCTTGTGGGAAACTGAGGCATCATCATTAACCAGGGAGGAAGCGTCCCGGGGGGAGGTATTGAGGAGTCCATGGCTATATATATATATTGTGGAATAGGGCAACCTGGACACAGGCAAGCAGTAACGTCTAAGTCCATCACTACACGTTTATTATACAAGCCGACCGCGATAACTGAATTTCCGCGAAGTAGGGACACTATATTTATTTAATTATTTAACGTGTATTTGGACGTTTTTAAACCCTCCCTGTATTGTTTACAACCCACCATTTACTCTATTAAAAACAGGGACAACTGCTAAGCAATATGAAATCGGTAGATAAGTTTACACTTACTGTATAGCAAAGTACACGGAGCAGCTTGTAGGCGGTCATGACGTCGTCGACCTTGTTGCAAAGATTCCTAAAGCAGATTCCATCCAGACTACTGCCTTATCACGTCCACTTGCAACTCGTTTTGCACCCTGGTTAAAGGACACTGCGACCGTAGATCTTATATGCTTTTCCTCCTTTTTAAATAAAAAGAATCGATGTCCTGTGTAGCTGTTCTCTTCCTTCAACATATCCAAAACTTTTACCTTTTCTGCAATCATTTGCATCTTCTGTTGGTGCTTGGACACGGCCCCTGAAGCATTAGCACGTTAATGATGAATGAGTGAGATGAGACTTTCTGGTTAATGCAACACTCCGTCGCTGAGCCAATCAGCAGCACACAGGAACTTAACTGCGTGCTCTGATTGGGTAGCTTCTCAGCCATCCGCCAATAGCATCTCTTGTATGAAATCAACTGGGCAAACCAACTGAGGAAGCAAGTAAAAAGACCCATTGTCCACAGAAACCCGCGAAGCAGCGAAAAATCCGCGTTATGAATTTAGATATGCTTACATATAAAATCCACGAAGTCGTGAATCTGCGAAAAGTGAACCACGAAGTAGCGAGGGATTACTGTACATACTATTATTTACAAAGTCAATAAGTGCACCAACACTGCTCCCCACAGTCCAACAGTCCTGGCTCTCATTAGCCATCTCTCTTCTTCCCAAACTCTTCTCACACACAGGGCCTCTCTACGCCCCCTTCTCTCACCGACCTCATCCAGCTCCTCACCCGACTCCAGCCTTGATTGTCGGGAGGCGGACCTTTAAATAGGCAGCTGATTGCCGACCACACCCAGCCACCTGTGACAATATATATATATATATATATAGTGGCTGGGTGAAGTAATGACTGGTCACAGAAAGGATAAATGGTTGGGACACTTACCGGGTCATCCTGGTTAATTGAATTTAAATCCAACAAAATGCATGCCTTTTGAGTTTGTACAAGCAGCCCTTGGGCAAATATATAATAGTCGCAGGTGTCCCAACCATGGATGGGGATTGAATTTACTGCAAAACCCACTCACACACGCACACACAAAAACACCCATTGACATGTTTTGTGGCCAAATTAAACTACAAACTAACAATATATACACCACATATGAAAATGCATTGTACATGCATATGTGTTTTATTTAAAAAATAAGGAAAAAAAATATTCTGGTGTTGTTTTCCATTATGAAACATTTCTTGCCCACATTGCCAAATGTCAGACTGCTCTGGCTAAAAACGGAGAAGATTTCTTTTCCTTTCATTTTTTTTTTTTTTGCAACTGGATCTGCCTGTGTATTCATTAGATAAGAAAACAGCAAGCAGACTGCTGTCCTCCAAATATATAAATTGACAAGGAGAGTGAAGCCATTGCCATGAATGTTATATGAGCTGAAACATTTCAATCCTTTTAATGCACACATCATTCGCATTAGTACTTTTTCCATCTCCCACATTCCCAGGCATAAATATTAAAGAGACTTCTGCTCCATGACCCTTGTCTTTGAAACAGTTCAAAATATTCTCGAGGAGTGGGATTGTTTGCCATCTCCTGCTTGCTTCTTTACTGTGCCTTATCGTCTGAACTGATTTTTGAATACAAAAACAGATAAATAAGGCACTGTATAGATAGATAGATAGATAGATAGATAGATAGATAGATAGATAGATAGATAGATAGATAGATAGATAGATAGATAGATAGATAGATAGATAGATAGATAGATAGATAGATAAGGCACTATATAATAGGGGGTGTTGCAGCACACCAAACCCCTGGCACAGTTCCAGATGCTAATAAAGAGATTTATTGTTGCAAATACCTTAATACACCTCACAGATCCAGTAATATGACTCTCCCCTTCTCCACTCCACCTAGGTGAACTTTGTCCGTCTACTCTCCAAACTCTGACTCCCCTGGACGAAGCATAGCAGCTTCCTTTATAGGGGTATTTCCAGTGATATCACATTGCTTCCAGAAAGTACTTCCAGGTCAGGTGGAACCTCCACGTGATAAGAGAGTCTACCTCCAGCAGCTCTCCCTAGCGTCACCCCTAGGACCCTAACAGGGCATCCCACCAAAACTACAATTCCCATGTAGCACTTGCAGGTATCTAAATGGGATGCATATCAGCACCTGCAACAAGGGGATCATTTTGTGATGTCCTACATTTCGTGAAAGAATTGGTGCATTATCTGAAACAACTGCGGCTGTGCCAATATCCATCTCAACATTCTCATGTCTGCCACATCTAACTTCGACTCCTTCTGTACTCCCTTTACTGCCCATGTCTCAGCTCCATACATCATTGCTGGACTCACCACTGTCTTATAAACCTTACTTCGAACCTTCGCCTTAACTCATCGATCACACAATACTTCTGATATCTTCTTCTAATATTTTCATCTACTCTGCACTCAATAGGTTCTCTCTGCATCTAATTCTCCATCTTGGGCTACCACTAATCCTAGATATTTAAACTTCTCCAGTCTTTTCAGTAGCTCTCCCTGCAGGTAATTTCTAAATCTTGATCTATCATTAAACCTCAAATATTTTATCTTCCGCTTCCTATTTATCTTCAACCCTGTCTCTTCTAAAGCCCTTCTCTGTTCTTCCAACTTCCTCTCCACTTCCTCTTCTTTGGTGCTACACAACACAATGTCATCAGCAAAAAACCTGCATGAGGGGGACTGGTCTTTTATTCCATGACTTAACGTACAGTATCTATAACAAGATCAAAGAGGTAAGGACTTACAGAAGATGCCTGGTGCAGACCTCATCAAGAACTGGGATCTTATTTGTCCCCCAACACTGCTTTTAACCCGGGTCCTCACTCGCTCATACATATCTTGGACATTCTTTACACACTTCTCTGGTCCTTCTTTCCCTCTCATGCACCTCCAGACCTCTTCATGTGGCACTCAATCATAAGCCTTCTCCACATCAATAAAAGCGATATGAAGACCTTTCTGTATTTCTAGATGTTTCTCTATCAGTTGTCTCAATGAAAATACCCCATCAGCTGTTCCTATCCCTAGCCTAAAACCAAACTGTTCTGTCTATAACCCTTTCCTAAATTTTCCTTGCATGTAAGATCAACTTTATCCCTCTACAGTTTCCAAAATCCCGGATATCACCCTTCTCCTTTTAAATGGGTAGAATCATGCTGTTCCTGCATTCCTCTGATATTCTCTCCTGCTCATAAATCTACCGCATTAGATTCCATAATACATTGTCATGTAGAGTTGCAGAAGATCGTCTTCCAGGTTTGAATAAAGTAAGCAATACCACCTCTGGACGAGAGGAGTCACCGCCTGTAACAGTCTTGACTCCCTCCTCCATCATAAGGCTCAAGAAACCGCCTCTCAAAGGGTGGTGTGACAAAAGGAGCCCCGCCCCTTTTTGTCCACCACAATATAAAAGGACACAACTCTCGTAGGATGGTGTCTCGCATTTAGATTTTGACCTTTTTTCTGCGCTACCTCGAGCCAGAGCTACATCCTTAAAGATATTCGATTGAAAGGACTATTTGTTAATAAGATAACACACATTGAAGTACTTGAGTTTTGTTGTGTTGAAATTAAACGGGGGATTATCCCATTCGTTAGTCCTGGAGCATCATTTCGTCCCAATACATTTACTCCCTCTTCTCCTAAACTCTTCCACACTCCCACTGGTATTTCATCCGGTCCTATTGCATTTCCATTTTTCATTCTTTTCAGTGTCTCCTTCAGTGTTGAACATGAACTCATTCAAAAGAGTGCGTACATTGAACAAGCTCATTTTTCTAAGAACAGTGAACTTAATGTAACGTATTTGCAAGTGAACAACTTGAACATGAGCTAGTTCAGTTTTATGTGACATGCTGGATCTGGTTTAGGTCCAGATTAAGCGTTTTGTACTCTGTAATGGAGGGGTGGAGCTGAAAATGGTATTCGGATAAGCACAGATAGTGGATTTATACGAATATTTATTTCATACTAATTTTTGCCATTTATTTGTATTTGGACAAAATAACGTAAAATCAAATAGGCGTTGTCTGTGTCTGCCTACTTGTGCTTAAGCTGCACACTCGCTAACACGAGCACGTGGTGAAGCTCCGCTTTTAGGAAAACATTGTACTTCACGAAGCCACTTTATATTTTTCCCCGTTGGACATGAAATATGTGATGTGAATTTTGACCGGCACCATAATTTGAATGGCAGTGTAATAGGTTAGTTCACCTACACGCTGGTTGTACAGTCACCATTTGTGTCACACGGTTGGAAATAGAGTGGTAATTTATATGTATACCATCCATCCAGCCATTTTCCAACCCGCTGAATCCGAACACAGGGTCACGGGGGTCTGCTGGAGCCAATCCCAGCCAACACAGGGCACAAGGCAGGAACCAATCCCGGGCAGGGTGCCAACCCACCACAGGACACACACAAACACACCCACACACCAAGCACACACTAGGGCCAATTTAGAATCGCCAATCCACCTAACCTGCATGTCTTTGGACTGTGGGAGGAAACTGGAGTGCCCGGAGGAAACCCACGCAGACACGGGGAGAACATGCAAACTCCACGCAGGGAGGACCCGGGAAGCAAACCGGGTCCCCAGGTCTCCCAACTGCGAGGCAGCAGCGCTACCCACTGCGCCACTGTGCCGCCCTATATGTATACTTATCTATTTAATTTCTATTTTGACCGGGAGGATATTAGCATATATGGTTATACGTGTTTGTTGCTGGGTATAACTCAATAAAGAGTATTTAAATAACAAAGTCTTCATAATTATTGTATTTTATTCGAGAACACTCTAATAGCCTAATATAAGGCAGGCAAAATTGAAAAAAGTAAACTCATGGCTCATTTATTCTCACTCCTTAAAAAATAAAAAATGAACTGAACATGAACTAGTTCAAAACTGAAACGGTGAACTATGAACGTGAATTTATTCCTTTTAATCTGTGTGAACTGAACTTTGCGCTAGTTCTTGTGAGGTGTGAACTTGTACAACACTGATGCCAAACTGGGCCGTCCCTTTTATTATCCAGAGACAGCAAAATAAACAGAAATAAACAAAAGCAATGCTCATTAGTGTGTGTTCCTTCAGTAGGAATCTCAAAAGAAAGGCAAAGGTTGCATTCGCTCTAGCGGAGCTCCTTCCAGCGGGTTGCTCTGACCAGAAATGACATCTCCTTCCGGGACCAGAAGGGCCGGGGCTGAATGCCTAAAAGGTGGCTTCCTGGCATTGTGGGAAAAGGAGAAGTTGACAATGTTAGCGGCAGTGCCCCCTCTCGTCTTGGTGGGTTATTATATACATTGAGTGAGGTCCTCCAAAGCGCATGCATAACAAAGCGTAACAAACTTGCACAACACTGGTCTCCTTTACTTTTTTAATAAGGTTTACTTATCTCAAAGTCAAAGTCAACGTGAACTTTATTGTCATCTCAACCATATACAAGTACACAGATAGATGAAATTGCGAAGCTCAGGGTCCACAGTGTAACAACATGACGTGCCAATAATAAATTAAAAATAGAATTAAAATTTAAATTTAAAATTAAAACACAAACAAGACAAGACATTGTGCAAAGACAAGACAAATAAGTAGCAGCAATATTGACGTGTAGTTAGCAATATGAACATTGATGCAATGTATGGTATTTGGAATCTACTGTAGATGCATAAATAAAGTCAATAGATATGTAATATAATAAATAATAAATAATAGATATAGATAATACAGAAATTATCAGTGTATGATAATAGTTGTTTAAGACAGGTGTAAACAATGACAGGTCAGAATGTTTCACAGCAGAAGGATATCAAGAGTGTCAAAATACTTAAAGTTCAGTATGACATTTTCAGTTCTTTTCTACATGGACACTCATCTTTGCAGGACAGTGGCTCGCATGTATAAAAGTTCTGTTTCTAGAGGTGGTTGAGGCCGTGTGGAAGGTCCCAGGGGTCCCCCTGGTGTTAAGGAGTCTGACAGCTTGGGGGTAAAAACTCTCCTGCAGCCTGGCAGATCTGGCTCTGATGCTGCATTATCCTCTCTTGGATGGCAGAAGTGTGAAAAGTCCATGTGAGGGGTGTAAGGGGTCCTGCACAATGCTGCAGGCCTTGCGGACACTGCGTTTGTAAAATATGTCCTGTAGTGAATTGAGAGGCACCCCAATAATGTTCTCTGCTGTCTTCACTATCCTTTGCAGGCGCTTGCAGCCGGATATGTTGCAGTTGCCATACCAGACAGTGATGCAGTTGGTCATAACACTCTCAATGGTGCCTCTGTAGAACATGGTGAGGATGGTAGGGGGAAGACTTGTGCGCTTCAGCCACCTCAGGAAGTGTAGTCTCTGCTGGGCTTTCTTGATTAGTGATGAGGTGTTATGTGTCCACATAAGTTCCTCAGTTATGTGCACACCGAAGAACTTGGTACTCCTAACAGTCTCCACATCTAAGCCATTGATGCTGAGTGGGATGTGGGCAGGATGTGATTTTCTGAAGTCTATGATTATCTCTTTTGTTTTGTCAACACTGAGAGAGAGATTGTTGTCTTCACACCATGCGGAGAACCGTTCCACCTCATCTCTGTATGCTGTTTCATCATCCCTGCTTATCAGTCCCAGCACCGTCATTTCATCCACAAACTTGATGATGTGGTTGGTGTTGTGCGTGGCTGTG
Source organism: Erpetoichthys calabaricus (assembly GCF_900747795.2). Lineage (NCBI taxonomy): Eukaryota > Metazoa > Chordata > Cladistia > Polypteriformes > Polypteridae > Erpetoichthys > Erpetoichthys calabaricus. The sequence continues at coordinate 14,368,812 of NC_041400.2, read as the reverse complement.
CAGTCGCGAGTCAGCAGGGTGAAGAGCAGTGCTCCAGTGCTCAGTGTGATGTTGCTGGAAGTGTTGCAGCCCATCTGAACTGACTGGGGCCTCTCTGTCAAGAAGTCCAGGATCCAATTGCAGAGGGTGGTGTTCAGGCCCAACCTGCTCAGTTTTACAACCAGCTTTTGAGGGATGATTGTGTTGAAGGGAGAGCTAAAGTCTATGAAGAGCATCCTGACATATGTGTCTTTTTTATCCAGATGTGTCAGGGAGAGGTGAAGGGCAGAGCATATGGCATCCTCAGTTGACCTGTTTGAGCGGTATGCAAACTGAAGAGGGTCAAGGGAGGCAGGGAGATTAGTCTTTATGTGTGACATGACTAACCTTTCGAAGCACTTCATTATGATTGATGTGAGTGCAACTGGTCGGTAGTCATTCAAGCATGTCACTGACGACTTCTTCGGCACTGGTATGATGTTGGTCGACTTGAAGCAAGCTGGGACTGACTACTGGCTCAGAGATGTGTTGAAGGTGTCTGTGAGGACACCAGCCAGTTGACTGGCACATTCTTTGAGCACATGACCAGGTATGTTGTCAGGTCCTGCAGCCTTGCGTGGATTGACTCTGGATAGAGTCCTCTTCACGTCAGTTATGGAGAGACAGAGTACCTGGTCAGTGGAGGGAGGTGTTGCTTTTCTCGCAGGCTCTTTGTTCTGTGCCTCAAACCATGCGAAGAAGTTATTCAGCTCATCCGGAAGGGAGGCAATCACCATCTAATTGCTTAGAATTACAGCAGCTGCAATGAATCTGACGTTATACAAAGTACAGGAGCAATGTGGAAATGTAGTGCAGTGGTTATCTCAAAGGGTTAAGGATGTCCAGTAGAGCTATTATGATTAATGATGAATTGAATGTGAGATTGAATCTGCTAAACTACTGCATATCAATCTCGACTTGAGTACAGGATAACAGTAACACAAGTAGAGTATGAAAATGGCAGAAGAGTAATGGTGCACTCAACTCTAAAAGCAGGCAATTCAATCAGCAAACAAAATGCTCCAGTAATGAAAGGACTGAATGACAAACTAGGGAAAGAATGGCTGGATTATTTAATTTACTTGTAAGACTTTAATTGAAGCACTGCTCAGCTTTGTTTGTTTCACGGCAAAACGAATACGTCTACATTAAAAAAAAAAAAAAAAAGAAAGAAATTGACTTGTGCCTCCTGAGGGGTAAACACTATTGAAAAAACAGAGAAAGTTAGGAAACATTATGGAAGTTGTTGAATTGATCATTTGGAAAGCGATTGCTGAACTGACCTATTTTTGGTTTACTTTTAAAGGACGGCAAAAGATTTATAAGCACAGATCCTGTAAAGAGTCATAGCAAATCGTCTGACATGCCACGGCTGCTCCCTCGTCGCTAGTGAATCTCGCTGTTCTACGTGTAATAAATTATGTTAAATGATATTATTTATTCAGCAGTGATGGGGGCATGAGGAAGGAGCCAAAGCTGGACAGGGCATGACCTTGTCATGGAATAAGCGGGTTTGGATAATAAATGAGGGGATATATTTGTTCAGCACTGTAACTGCATGTTTTGAACATATCTGTTATTGTGTGTTTTTGGCAGAGCAACATAATATGTAACAAGTGTGGTAACAAAGCAATCATTGGAACACCTTTTAGTCATTTATTACCTAACTAGTCATTAAGCCCGTTACAATAACAGACGCTAGAACAGTAGTGCATAAACATTAGTAGGAACAGTCTATATTAAATGGCAAGGGACTTTGACCTCATTCTGTTTGTTGGTCATATTTTTCTTTCTTTTAGCCTTTGTTTTGTTGATGTTTACTTGCTGAGCTGACCGTTCTTCGTGGGCTGCTGCCGTGTATTGTGTGTCTTTAATTTTCTGTGACAGTAATCCTGTCTTGTACGTCCGTAATATACCTTTAATTTTCTCTGGCGATAATACAGGCGTGTGCGTCTGTAATATGCCTTTAATTTTCTCTGACAGTAATACTGGCTTGTATGTGGCTGTAATATCCATCCATCCATCCATTGTCTCCCGCTTATCCGAGGTCGGGTCGCGGGGGCAGCAGCTTGAGCAGAGATGCCCAGACTTCCCTCTCCCCGGCCACTTCTTCTAGCTCTTCCGGGAGAATCCCGAGGCGTTCCCAGGCCAGCCGGGAGACATAGTCCCTCCAGTGTGTCCTGGGTCTTCCCCGGGGCCTCCTCCCGGTTGGACGTGCCCGGAACACCTCACCAGGGAGGCGTCCAGGAGGCATCCTGATCAGATGCCCGAGCCACCTCATCTGACTCCTCTCGATGCGGAGGAGCAGCGGCTCTACTCTGAGCCCCTCCAGGATGACTGAGTTTCTCACCCTATCTTTAAGGGAAAGCCCAGACACCCTGCGGAGGAAACTCATTTCAGCCGCTTGTATTCGCGATCTCGTTCTTTCGGTCACTACCCATAGCTCATGACCATAGGTGAGGGTAGGAACATAGATCGACCGGTAAATTGAGAGTTTTGCCTTATGGCTCAACTCCTTTTTCACCACGACAGACCGATGCAGAGCCTGCATCATTGCGGACGCCGCACCGATCCGCCTGTCGATCTCACGCTCCATTCTTCCCTCACTCGTGAACAAGACCCCGAGATACTTGAACTCCTCCACTTGAGGCAGGATCTCGCTCCCAACCCTGAGAGGGCACTCCACCCTTTTCCGGCTGAGGACCATGATCCCCTCCTCGAACCGGCACCTTACCGTGGTGGAGGGGTTTGCGTGTCCCAATGATCCTAGGAGCTCTGTTGTCCGGGGCTTTATGCCCCTGGTAGGGCCACCCAAGGCAAACTGGTCCTAGGTGAGGGATGAGACAAAGAGCGGTTATACAAACCTCCTATGACGAATAAAAAATTTGGACGGCGTTTTCCCTCGCCCGGACGCGGGTCACTGGGGCCCCCCTCTGGAGCCAGGCCTGGAGGTGGGGCTCGATGGCGAGCGCCTGGTGGCCGGGCTTGCACCCATGGGGCTCGGCTGGGCACAGCCCGAAGATGCAACGTGGGTCCCCCTTCCCATGGACTCACCACCTATGGGAGGGGCCAAGGAGGTCGGGTGCAGTGTGAGTTGGGTGGTGGCCGAAGGCGGGGACCTTGGCAGTCCGATCCTCGGCTACAGAAGCTGGCTCTTGGGACGTGGAATGTCACCTCTCTGAAGGGGAAGGAGCCTGAGCTTGTGCGTGAGGTTGGCTGTAATATGCGTCACTGTATTGTGTACCTTTAATTTCCTCTCGCAGTACTACTGGTTTGTATTTCCATAAAACGCCTGCAATTTTCTCTGACAGTAATATTGTGCATCGCACCGTGCCCCACGCATGCGCACTTCACCAGAAGACACACACACACGAACACCTGGACGCACACAGGGATTTTATTAAAGAGGACAAGGTGGCGCAGTGCCTCGCTTCGGCCTGTTTGGAGTCGACGCATTCTATATGTATCTACAGTGCCCTCCATAATGTTTGGGATAAAGACACATTTTTTCCTTGATTTGCCCTTCTGCTCCACAGTTTAAAATCACAAATCAAGCAATTCAGATGTAATTAAAGTTCATTTAGAGGGATCTGCATATATTTTGTACACAACACCTTTTCTACATGCTCCCTCCCTAATGTTTGGAACATACAGTAGCAATGGCAGGTCTATTTAGGACTTTATTGCACATCCTTTGCATGCTTGAAGTTTGTGATTCATAGACATCACCAGGATACAGTACAATACAATACAATTTATTTTTGTATAGCCCAAAATCACACAGGAAGTGCAACAATGGGATTTACAGGCCCTGCCTCTTGACAGCCCCCCAGCATTGACTCTCTTAAGAAGACAAGGAAAAACTCCCAAAACACCCTTGTAGGGAAAAAATGGAAGAAACCTTGGGAAAGGCAGTTCAAAGAGAGACCCCTTTCCAGGTAGGTTGGGCGTGCAGTGGGTGTCAAAAAGAAAAAGGGGGTCAATACAATACAATACACAGAACAGAACAAATCCTCAATACAGTAAAAAAAAAAAAAATGTACAAGTATGGAGCAGAATTTAACAGTAGATTATATCACACTAGCCAACCCGCGGCGTAGCATACGCCGCATAATTATTTATTGATGGGTGAACACTTCCTGAGAGACACAGTTGTCCAAATGGGGTGGGTTTGAGGATACGACTGTGAGTGAATGAAAAGAAGGAACTCTGGAGAGAGCAACATATAATTGTCCGTGACTGAAAACTGGTTTTGGCAGATAGAGGCATATCTTTTTGAAAGTTTGGCCCTGTGCCTTATTAATTGTCATTGCAAAGGCCAATCTAACAGGAAATTGTCTGCATGTAAAAGTAAAAGGCAAATTTGAATCTGATGGGGTCAGGGATATCTTGGAAGTGAATGGTGATAGTAGCTGGAAGCATTTGGGACATTGCCACAATTTCTGCCTCACCACCATAAACTCCGGACGTATTCATGTAGTCAGCGTATTGTTGAGCAGACTGTATGACTATGCTTCCGTGACTAAGAACAACGCTCTGTCATGCGTACCCCATGCACACTGCCTGCTCATGCCTCGAGAGCGAGGGTGGACGCAGGAGGAGGGTTAGAGTTGGCGAGTGGGGCTCTGTCGTGCGTATCCCATGACGCAGGAGGAGTGTTAGAGTTGGCGGGCGGGGCTCTGTCTTGCGTGCGTGCGTGCGTATCCCATGGTCGGGCGACTTAGTGGATTATATATAGAAAAGCAGCCGGAACCGAAAAGAACAATTAAAAGTCAACGTGGCTCAGAGGTGCATGTGGACTGTAGCAGAGACGAAAGCGACTGAGGTGGTGTTTGGTGAGGTGTTGCGTACGGGCACATGAGCAGGCAGTGCGCATGCCTCGAGAGCGAGGGTGGATGCGGGAGGAGGGTTAGAGTTGGTGGGTGGGGCTCTGTCATGCGTATTCCATGACGCGGGAGGAGGGTTAGGGTTGGCGAGTGGGGCTCTGTCATGCATATCCCATGACACGGGAGGAGGGTTAGAGTTGGTGGGCGGGGCTCTGTCTTGCGTGCGTATCCCATGGTCGGGCGACTTAGTGGATTATATATAGAAAAGCAGCCGGAACCGAAAAGAACAATTAAAAGTCAACGTGACTCAGAGGTGCATGTGGACTGTAGCAGAGACGAAAGCGACTGAGGCGGTGTTTGGTGAGGTGTTGCGTACGGGCACATGAGCAGGCAGTGCGCATGCCTCAAGAGCGAGGTGGATGAAGGAGGAGGGTTAGAGTTGGTGGGCGGGGCTCTGTCATGCATATCCCATGACGCGGGAGCAGGGTTAGAGTTGGTGGGTGGGGCTCTGTCATGCGTATTCCATGACGCGGGAGGAGGGTTACAGTTGGCGAGTGGGGCTCTGTCGTGCATATCCCATGACACGGGAGGAGGGTTAGAGTTGGTGGGCGGGGCTCTGTCTTGCGTGCGTATCCCATGGTCGGGCGACTTAGTGGATTATATATAGAAAAGCAGCCGGAACCGAAAAGAACAATTAAAAGTCAACGTGACTCAGAGGTGCATGTGGACTGTAGCAGAGACGAAAGCGACTGAGGTGGTGTTTGGTGAGGTGTTGCGTACGGGCACATGAGCAGGCAGTGCGCATGCCTCAAGAGCGAGGGTGGATGCGGGAGGAGGGTTAGAGTTGGTGGGTGGGGCTCTGTCATGCATATCCCATGACGCGGGAGGAGGGTTAGAGTTGGCGAGTGGGGCTCTGTCATGCATATCCCATGACGCGGGAGGAGGGTTAGAGTTGGCGAGTGGGGCTCTGTCGTGCATATCCCATGACACGGGAGGAGGGTTAGAGTTGGTGGGCGGGGCTCTGTCTTGCGTGCGTATCCCATGGTCGGGCGACTTAGTGGATTATATATAGAAAAGCAGCCGGAACCGAAAAGAACAATTAAAAGTCAACGTGACTCAGAGGTGCATGTGGACTGTAGCAGAGACGAAAGCGACTGAGGCGGTGTTTGGTGAGGTGTTGCGTACGGGCACATGAGCAGGCAGTGCGCATGCCTCAAGAGCGAGGTGGATGCAGGAGGAGGGTTAGAGTTGGTGGGCGGGGCTCTGTCATGCATATCCCATGACGCGGGAGGAGGGTTAGAGTTGGCGAGTGGGGCTCTGTCATGCGTATCCCATGACGCGGGAGGAGGTTTAGAGTTGGCGAGTGGGGTTCTGTCGTGCGTATCCCATGGTCTTAGAGTTGGCAGATAGAGGCATATCTTTTTGAAAGTTTGGCCCTGTGCCTTATTAATTGTCATTGCAAAAGCCAATCTAACAGGAAATTGTCTGCATGTAAAAGTAAAAGGCAAATTTGAATCTGATGGGGTCAGGGATATCTCGGAAGTGAATGGTGATAGTAGCTGGAAGCATTTGGGACATTGCCACAATTTCTGCCTCGCCACCATAAACTCCGGACGTATTCATGTAGTCAGCGTATTGTTGAGCAGACTGTATGACTATGCTTCCGTGACTAAGAACAACGTTCTGTCGTGCGTACCCCATGCACACTGCCTGCTCATGCCTCGAGAGCGAGGGTGGACGCAGGAGGAGGGTTAGAGTTGGAGAGTGGGGCTCTGTCGTGCGTATCCCATGACATGGGAGGAGGGTTAGAGTTGGCAGGTGGGGCTCTGTTGTGCGTATCCCATGATGCAGGAGGAGTGTTAGAGTTGGCGGGCGGGGCTCTGTCTTGCGTGCGTGCGTATCCCATGGTTGGGCGACTTAGTGGATTATATATAGAAAAGCAGCCGGAACTGAAAAGAACAATTAAAAGTCAACGTGGCTCAGAGGTGCATGTGGACTGTAGCAGAGACGAAAGCGACTGAGGTGGTGTTTGGTGAGGTGTTGCGTACGGGCACATGAGCAGGCAGTGCGCATGCCTCAAGAGCGAGGGTGGATGCGGGAGGAGGGTTAGAGTTGGTGGGCGGGGCTCTGTCGTGCATATCCCATGACGCGGGAGGAGGGTTACAGTTGGCGAGTGGGGCTCTGTCGTGCATATCCCATGACACGGGAGGAGGGTTAGAGTTGGTGGGCGGGGCTCTGTCTTGCGTGCGTATCCCATGGTCGGGCGACTTAGTGGATTATATATAGAAAAGCAGCCGGAACCGAAAAGAACAATTAAAAGTCAACGTGACTCAGAGGTGCATGTGGACTGTAGCAGAGACGAAAGCGACTGAGGTGGTGTTTGGTGAGGTGTTGCGTACGGGCACATGAGCAGGCAGTGCGCATGCCTCAAGAGCGAGGGTGGATGCGGGAGGAGGGTTAGAGTTGGTGGGTGGGGCTCTGTCATGCATATCCCATGACGCGGGAGGAGGGTTAGAGTTGGCGAGTGGGGCTCTGTCATGCATATCCCATGACGCGGGAGGAGGGTTAGAGTTGGCGAGTGGGGCTCTGTCGTGCATATCCCATGACACGGGAGGAGGGTTAGAGTTGGTGGGCGGGGCTCTGTCTTGCGTGCGTATCCCATGGTCGGGCGACTTAGTGGATTATATATAGAAAAGCAGCCGGAACCGAAAAGAACAATTAAAAGTCAACGTGACTCAGAGGTGCATGTGGACTGTAGCAGAGACGAAAGCGACTGAGGCGGTGTTTGGTGAGGTGTTGCATACGGGCACATGAGCAGGCAGTGCGCATGCCTCAAGAGCGAGGGTGGATGCGGGAGGAGGGTTAGAGTTGGTGGGCGGGGCTCTGTCATGCGTATCCCATGACGCGGGAGGAGGTTTAGAGTTGGCGAGTGGGGTTCTGTCGTGCGTATCCCATGGTCTTAGAGTTGGCAGATAGAGGCATATCTTTTTGAAAGTTTGGCCCTGTGCCTTATTAATTGTCATTGCAAAAGCCAATCTAACAGGAAATTGTCTGCATGTAAAAGTAAAAGGCAAATTTGAATCTGATGGGGTCAGGGATATCTCGGAAATGAATGGTGATAGTAGCTGGAAGCATTTGGGACATTGCCACAATTTCTGCCTCGCCACCATAAACTCCGGACGTATTCATGTAGTCAGCGTATTGTTGAGCAGACTGTATGACTATGCTTCCGTGACTAAGAACAACGCTCTGTTGTGCATACCCCATGCACACTGCCTGCTTATGCCTCGAGAGCGAGGGTGGACGCGGGAGGAGGGTTAGAGTTGGCGGGTGGGGCTCTATCTTTCGTGCGTGTGTATCCCATGGTCGGGCGACTTGGTGGATTATATATAGAAAAGCAGCCGGAACTGAAAAGAACAATGAAAAGTCAACGTGGCTCAGAGGTGCATGTGGACTGTAGTAGAGACGAAAGCGACTGAGGTGGTGTTTGGTGAGGTGTTGCGTACGGGCACATGAGCAGGCAGTGCGCATGCCTCAAGAGCGAGGGTGGATGCGGGAGGAGGGTTAGAGTTGGTGGGTGGGGCTCTGTCATGCATATCCCATGACGCGGGAGGAGGGTTAGAGTTGGCGAGTGGGGCTCTGTCATGCGTATCCCATGGTCTTAGAGTTGGCAGAGAGAGGCATGTCTTTTTGAAAGTTTGGCCCTGTGCCTTATTAATTGTCATTGCAAAAGCCAATCTAACAGGAAATTGTCTGCGTGTTAAACTAAAAGGCAAATTTGAATCTGATGGGGTCAGGCAAATCTGCAGAATAAGGACAGTTTGTGAGGTAGCAGCTTCGATAGTTTTACACTCCAGTACATTGCGGTGAATGCTGGTAACAGTCATGCGGGCGGGCAGGCGGGCAAGCCAACAAAAACACTATGCTCTTAGTATGGTATGAATCAGATTTTTGTAGACAAAGGTTTTCCCTGTTCCTGCAGGACCATCTAAGAAGAAGCATGTTTGTTGCGGATGGGAATCGCTGTATGCAGCGTGTAAAACAGTTTGTGAGGGTGGACGCGGTCGTGCGTATCCCATGACGCGAGAGGAGGGTTAGAGTTGGCGGGCTGGGCTCTGCCGTGCGTATCCCTTGGTCTTAAGAGTTGGTGGGTGGGGCTCTGTGAGTTGGCGGGCATTGCTCTGTCGTGCGTATCCCATGGACTCTTTAAAGTCCTTTTTCACAAAATGTAATCTGGCTATTCTGTTTTTTTTTGCTAACTAGTGGTCTGCATCTTACTGTGTGGCCTCTATATTTTTGTTCATGAAGTCTTCTGCTGATAGTCATCTCTGGCACATCTACGTCTGCCTCCTGAGAACTGTTTCTGATCTGTCAGACAGGCATTTGGGTTTATTTCTTGACCACACTGAGGATTGTTCTGTCATCAGCAGTGGAGGTCTTCCTTGGCCTATCAGCCCTTTTGTGATGACTGAGCCCACAAGTGTGTTCTTTCTTCTCAGTGATATTCCAGACAGTTGATTTCGGTCATCCTAAGGTTTTTCCAATGTCTCTAATGGTTTTATTCTTGTTTTTCAGCCTCATAAAAGCTTCTTTGACTTTCATTGGCACAGCTCTTGTCCTCATGTTGAACAATGACGAATACAGACTCTGAAGTGTAGAAGCAAGCTGACGTATCTAATGGAGCACAGAAACCCAACAGAGGAATCACAGACACCTTGGTTTGTGTGCAGGTATTTTCAGATGGCCTGAGTGTTGTACAACCAGTGACTATATGACTCATGTGCTCCTCCACTTTGTTGAACATCCTGCACTTGCTGTCAACTGAGTGCTTCAGGATGTTCTTCTGGTGATACGTGGTGTTGATTGCCTGGTCTTGGGCTACGACAATCAGACTCTCTGTTGTTTCTTTGAAAGTGGAACATTACACCCATACCATAGTCACTTCTTTATCGACCATTGGTCTGTTGAGATTTCAGAAGAATTGTCCAGTTGTATCTTCTTTCACTCGATTTAGGACTCGAGCTGGTTCTTGACATTCTGAGCACTGGTCTTTTTCAAGTACATCTTAATAATGGTCCTGGCTTCATTTTGGATGGAGTACTTGGCTTTGCCAGCATAATGGTCATTCACTAGGCTGGTGATCTTATTATTATTATTAGCTACATAAACTTAACAATAATCAAAATTTCACTTTTTATACTCTTAAATATATCTTAATTCCAGGACTGGAAGAAGTTATGGTAGTCGTAAACAGAATGGGACCATCATTTATCAGCTGTGCACACCTTTTGTGTATTTCACTGGGATGCGGTCTCCTCTTTTGAGGAGGCCATGAATTGGAACAGATTATACAGTATGAATATGAATAGATGCCTCCCTCTAGCCGGACCTCATATTATCGAACAGTTGTGGAATAGAATTCTGAAGTAAACAAAACTTAAAAGCACAGAACAATCACGTCAGGGAGTTCTCTATAGGTGGAGAGCTCTCACGATGAGCCCTGCCATTTGCAACATGTCATCAAATGATCCTGAAAAATCATTTAGGATCTATTAAAAAAAATAAAAAATAAAACAATACATTCACCATCTCTGCGGTATGTGATCGATTTAATATCCCATTGTCAAGTCGATAACAGACATTTCAATCATGTGAGCGTCTGTAAATATCTCATCGACTGTCCACCCCTGAGAATCACCCCTCACAGTGCAGTGTCACTGCTGATTCTTTTATCTTTGGGTTATTGTTCTTAAATGCCAAAAGCTTTTTGTCACATTTCACTTTAAAATGAATAATTCTTTTATTATTTCATTCACTGACTCTCATATGTTTAATCACTTACAGTACATTATGTGGCATGGCGCTCCTATTCTCATCTCCTAAAGGTTGATTGGTTTTTCCAGAATGGCTGGGCTGCAAGTGCATGACGATTACATGTGAGTGTGCCCTGGCGTGGACTGGCATCCTACTTGCTTTTTGGTATAAGCAGTAAGAGTATGAAATTTTAATTTAATAACATTACACTTGCTTCTTTCCTCATTTTGTAGCCAAAGATACAAAAGAAAATGGAGGAATCCATACCACACAAAAAAATGGCAGTATTAATTTAATTCTTATAGTGTTAAAAGTGTCATCACCCGAGAGTGTCACAGAAAATTCTACCCAGGCCTGGAATTCAACACCGAGTCCAAATCTTTCAAGTTTCTCTCAGACTAGATAAAGATTAGAAAGCCATGCGAGTTCCTCAGAGAAAGCCACTATTCATGGGCAGGGAGATGTCTTTATACTGAACTGAACCGAGATAAGATACTTAGACGCTCCTGCTTATGCTAATGGACAACACCCAATGGCATTTTTGCTACTATTGTCTGAACACCTTTCACTCAAGCCCACCTTACATTACATTTACTTTACATGCCCATCTGTGCCCATTATTCATTATGCTAATGGACAATACCTTCTGCCATTTTGCTACTATTATCTGATCCCCTTCACTGAAGACCACTTAACATTACATTTACTTTACATTTATATTTACTTTACATGCCCTTCTGTGCCCATTATTCATTATGTTAATGGACAATACTTTCTGCCATTTTGCTACTATTGTCTGATCCCTTTCAGTCAAGCCCATGTTCCCCTTCAATCTTTGCCATCGGCTATCAGGGTGTCATTTTACATTGGTGGAGCGGTCACAGTACATGTAAGACTTGGAGTGTCTCATTGCAATCCGATGTGTTAACTGTCTAAGGCGTAGCAATGCTTCAACTGTATTGGTGGTAATTTTTAATATACGTTAAAAGTGAGAAATTCTTAAAAGATGCAGAAACCATATAGTAAAATAAGTGCTTAATTATATTTTACATTCTAATTTATGTGCTGAATTAATCAGTGTGTGTTTATTGAAATGTATCCAGTAAATATATGTATAGATATTGTCACACATATACACATGGAAGACAGTTTAAGGGCTTTGGTGATGGTAATTATCCACCACTCCAGGGGATGGCGCTGTATGATAACGTTCTCTCTTTTCCTCCCTCTGCAGACCAGAAGATTGACAGCTCCTCACCACCAACACCAGTTCCGGTGTCTGTACACCTGGACCCTCCTCTTCCTGTCTGGGCACCATTTGACTGGAAGGACCACCATTTTGGGCAGACACAACAGGACTCTAGTCTGAGAAGACTCAGTTTTGTGTTATCAGGTGCTTTTTTGTGGTTCCCCAACATTCTAGCTGTCTCTTATTACAATATGTTTACATAAGAGGAATACACAAGTCCAAATGAAATGTTGGGGTGTCAACGATGTTATCCCCTTTTAGTCAGTCAGTCAGTCATTGTCCAACCTGCTGTATCCTAACACAGGGTCATGGGGGTTTGTTGGAGCCAATCCCAGCCAACACAGGGTGCAAGACAGGAACAAATCTCAGGCAGGGCGTCACACATACACACACCCACACACCAAGCACACACTAGGGACAATTTAGGATCACCAATGCACCTGACTTGCATGTCTTTGGACTGTGGGAGGAAACCCACTCAGACACGGGGAGAACGTGCAAACTCCATGCAGGGAGGACCCGGGAAGCAAACCCAGGTCTCCTTACTGCGAGGCAACAGCGCTACCAGGGCACCACAGTGCCGCCCTACCCCATTTTAGTGAAACAATAATTTCAAACAAAATAACAGGTGCAAAACAGTGCAAAACAGAAATGGAGTCTGCTGTATAGATAAAGCGATAAGGCTGGCGGGTTGCTCATCTCCAATTTAGATGCCACATTCTGGGATCATCCTGCTGTTATAGTCCTTGGACCTGAAGGAGTGGAGTCAGATCCTCTAATTAGGCATCTTCTCAGATCTGTGGGTGGGGAAAACAGACAAGACAGTCAGCAACAGCAACCCATCATATGCCGAGCCCCATCATGTGACGAGCCCAGAAGATGACCCTGTGATGTGCATGCCTGACACTGGAAATATTTCATTCATATATACATTTTAAATGTTAATATAACAGTGGTGATTTTGGTGTGTATAAATAACATTAAGAATGTCTGCCTGTCTGTACTCGAGAACAACTCAACTGATTTTACATGAAATTTGGTGAGCATCACTTGAGAATGGCTCAACTGAAAGAAGCTATATAAATTATTATGATTATTATTACTGCTATATAATTACATTATTACAAGGGGGATCCCCCCTGCTCATTTCGCTCACCAACCACCCCCCCACCCCCCCCCCCCCCCCCCCGCAGCCTGTGCTATGTGCCAGCCACTTCACGTCTCTGCCGCTCATGGTGTGAAGAGGGGGGCTGAATGCACCCCAAGGAGATGCAGTCGCTCCTCCAAAACCTCCTCTTAAACGGTGATACAATGGAAAACAAATACAGTTTGTTTTTTTTACCTCCTCTTTGCTCGATCAGCTGCTGGCTTGCTGCTGCTGCTGCCGTGCCCTGTGATCCGCATCTCGTACGGCACTGCGAACATTTAAAAGCCTGTACAGTAGCTGTACTACTCTTTGTCTTTTATTTCCGGCCCCAGCATGGCTAAATCTCTTGGCACAAAGTATCATCTCGCCGGACGTGAGTTCTTGGTATTTTTTAGTTTATAATTTAAAACTAGAATAAGAATCTGAAAATCTAACAACATCACATTAAAGTTCGATAAATTCTGAAAAGAATGATACCAAATATATATATGTAGGTTTTACAATAAGGCCGATTTAAAGCGTGACAGAAACCGTGACATAAAACTTCACATAAAATCGTTACACTTTTAGTCTTAGGATTTTATATATAGAGAGTAGATTATTATTGCTATATAATTATATTATTATTATTTTTATTATTATTACTAGTTATTAAGCCTGTTGCAATAACGGGCGCTAGAACAGTAGTGCATAAACATTAGTAGGAACAGTCTATATTAAATGGCAAGGGACCTTGACCTCATTCTGTTTGTTGGTCGTATTTTTCTTTCTTTCAGCCTTTCTTTTGTTGTTGTTTACTTGCTGAGCTGACCGTTCTTCATGGGCTGCCGTCGTGTATTGTGTGTCTTTAATTTTCTGTGACAGTAATACCGTCTTGTACGTCCGCTGGCTTGTACGTCTGTAATATACCTTTAATTTTTTCTGGCGGTAATACAGGCGTGCGCGTCGGTAATATGCCTTTAATCTCCTCTGACAGTAATACTGGCTTGTATGTGACTGTAATATGCGTCACTGTATTGTGTACCTTAATTTCCTCTCGCAGTAATACTGGTTTGTATTTCCGTAAAACACCTCTAACTTTCTCTGACAGTAATATCGCGCATCGCACCGTGCCCTGCGCATGCGCACTTCACCAGACGACACACACACACGGACACCTGGACGCACATAGGGATTTTATTAAAGAGGATTATAGCTGGATTACATAAAATTTGGTGCATGTATTTGTCCTGGTCCTGATAAGAATATAAGCTACTAGGACTTGGGGGCAGCTCAGGGGTGGCTTCTTTGAGAAATCTTGCTATGCAACACATTATTTTTTTACATTTTTGAGTCCCAAATCAGGAATACACAGAAACATATTATCACAAAAGTGGTAGACCTACTCAAAAAACAGTGTACACATTACCTCAGTACTGCCACTCAGGGTAGACTTATTGACATTTTTGGTGAGTATACACCCTGTCAGATCTACCCATTCACGTTCTGCGGATTATTCAGTATGTTTTGCTATTTCTATTTCCTTTTTTAATTTATTTTGAAACAATAAGTGGAGATGAAGAGAGTCGAGTGTTTTGCTGATGTACTTCTGAAACCTGAAGAAGGTAGCTTAGATGATTCTGAAGGACAAGCTACACTCCCTCATCAGTTATGTGTACCCAATTCCAGTCCTGAGGAACTGATTCCTTCAGTGTACTCTGGCATAGAGCAAGCACGAACAATGCAAACTCCTGTGGTGTAGCGGGTCCACAGCTCACGTCAAAAAGGCCACTTTTTGAATAAATAATCGCCGCTGTCGTGGCTTAGAAAGGGGGCATGGTGGTGTGGAGGATCGGTTCCCGGGAAATTTGTGATGCGGGCGATCCTCACTTAAGTGCACAGGTGAGGAGTTGTCCGCATCCATAATTGTTCCCGGGAGCTGCTAATTGCCACATCTGATCCGTGTCCCCGTGATAAATAGAAGCGCGAGGCAGCTAGGAAAGAAATAAAAAAAGGAAAAAAATGGGAGAAAAAGAGAGAGAAAAGGAAAAGCGAAGAGACCTGCCAGAGAAGGCAGAGAGAAGGTCAGCTGCAGATAGGGTGGCTCCCCTGGTGCATAGCCTGGACGAGAGAAGCAGGGGAGTCACCAGTAGGAATGCACCAGGTTGATTTTTAAAGCCATTGTTTTAACCTCCTTGTTTTTTTAAAGATTTTTTCTAATGGATTTTAACCTCCACGGATTCACCTCTGTTTTATTGGATTATTTATTTAAAGATTTGATGCACTCCACTTATTTATTTGAACATTATTTTGTTTTGTTGTTTTAAATAAAAGCACTTTGGCACATTTTGCACCATCCCCTTGCTTCATTGTTGTGCCTCACTGCCTACCTCGTCGGTGACATTACCGACGGTGTCGGGTTCAAGGGCTCCCAAAAGCAAGATGGGAACTTGGAGCGAACCCGCATCGCCACAACTCCTCACTCTGTTAATGCACTGTATTCACTCCTACCAACGAATCAGCAACCACCATTAACATTCTGTATTAGGTGTCGTCGGGTGAGGAAATCACCGAAGCCCAAAAGAAATGTTTGGGACACCAATCGGGTCATCCTGTTTAAATCGTTAAGTCTATAAAGCAAAACAAGTGCTTGTGGACAAGACAAAACAAAAGGCTTGAACAGAAAGCAACAAAGCGCAGCCTTTTTGGCTGTTCTAGTCGACTCTCTTGAGCTGGTAGATTTGTGTAGGAAGCGCCGTCCTGCGATGGATTCAGTCCACGAGTAGACGCCTTCTTTTGGTGGCACTTGGAATTTAAAGGAGTCCGACTGGAAGGGAAGAAGTCAGTTGCCCTTACTGAACGTCTGCTTGGTACTGTAGAAGTTAAGAAAGACGATACAGTTAGCAACAGCACAATCTCTAATCCTGCAGTCATATAGGAACGAAAAATTTATAAAAGAGGTGTCCTAATCCTGTTGGTTTCTCCTAGACAACAATGAGATTAGAGAGAAATAAAAATGGTGTTGTGTTCTTATAGTTTCATGCTTCTCTGATTTTTCTGCTGAGACAAAATACCCCGCGTCCTCACAAATGTCTCCTCATGACTTTCGGCGGAGATCTCAGAAAAGTCACACAAGGGCCTGTGTTTTTCCAAATAGTGTCTTGACATTTTTTTTTCTTTGTAATTTGAATGTATTTACATTATGTGCTCAGTAATATGCGATGAAATGTAAGTACAGCTCCCTGTGGTAATAAAACATTTTTACGATGATTACAAAACCGTAGTCCTTGTCTTATATATAAACGTCTACATGTGGAAGTGTGTCTGTCTGTCCAACCTGGAAGTGAGAGGTGAAGTCGGGGTAAGGGTCCACGTCCGAGGAAACAGAAAACACGCTTAGCCGCTAATAACACAAGTGAGGCCAGCACGTCAGCAAAACGAAACCTCCGAAGAAAGACAAAGTTGGTTAGCCGCCAACATTGACAAAACGGTATAATTTTTACTTTTCCTCCTGCCGCTAATGCACAAATGACACGAGCGCATCGACAAAACGAATCCTCCTAGGAGAGAGATGCCCAGTGTAGTTTCTTTCAATTACCTGACATCTCTACATTTCATTTTTTTTTCTGATGATTTCTAGGATCCCGGGCTTTTTACAGCACGGACTTACACAGCATAATACTCTTAGTTGCTCTTATTTATATTGCTGTGCTCCAATTAGAACACAGTCACTCTAAGGCAAGTTTATGACATTGGACGTCAAACCCTGAGGTGATGTAATAATAATAACAATAATAATAATAATAATACATTTCATTTATATAGCACCTTTCCAATGCTCAAAATTGAAGCATTGATGTGTTTATATCCCACAGCTGACACCATGTAACTATGAGCAAGTCACTTCACAATGCAATACAATACAATACAATTTATTTTTGTATAGCCCAAAATCACACAAGAAGTGCCACAACGGACTTTACCAGGCCCTGCCTCTTGACAGCCCCCCAGCCTTGACTCTCTAAGAAGACAAGAAAAAACTCCCAAAAAAACCCTTGTAAGGAAAAAATGAAAGAAACCTTGGGAAAGGCAGTTCAAAGAGAGACCCCTTTCCAGGTAGGTTGGGTGTGCAGTGGGTGTCAAAAAGAAGGGGGTCAATACAACACAATACACAGAACAGAACAAATCCTCAATTCAGTATAAAAATAAAAATTTTACAAGTACGGAGCAGAATATAACAGTAGATGATATCCCATAATACAGGGTATGATTTGGATTTGTTTAGAGTCCTGGAGACCTCAGCCATCAAGCTGCATCCCCCATTTGGCCATTCCACAGCTGAAACAGCGCTGGGCCAGCCAATCCGATGAAAGGACCTCTCTACGCCACGATTCCTGCGATCCTCCATCAGATTAGGCAGGTAAAACAACTTGGCAGGTGGGCCGTGGAACCGAGTACCGAGAAGAGAAACAGAATAGGTGAGGGTTAGTATCCAATTCTAACTATCATGTTACTTATGTTTGAGTGCTAATGACTAACAACAGAGATGCAGTCTGTACAGTTAATCAGCAGCTCTAGGGTGTGCTAAACTGAAGTAGTGAATCTACAGCCGGGATTTAAAAGCTGAGACCGAAGGGGCATCTCTTATAGTAGAAGGCAGACCATTACACAGTTTAGGGGCCCTGTAACTAAAAGCTTGACCTCCCACTGTTATTTTATTAATCCTTGGAATCATAAGCAGACTGGCATCTTGAGTTCTTAATGTGTGCTCTGATTTGTAAGTCATGATAAGTTCAGATAAGTAAGCTGGACCTTGGCCATTTAATGCTTTATATATGTTAAAAGGAGGATTTTGAAATCTGTCCTAAACTTAACCGGGAGCCAGTGTAAGGATTTAAGAACTGGAGTGATGTGTTCATATTTTCTTGTTCTTGTAATAATTCTTGCAGCAGCATTTTGGATTAACTGGAGGCTGTATAAAGAACAGTTTGAACATCCAGTGAACACCGCATTGCAGTAGTCAATCCTACTAGAAATAAATAATGAATTAATTTCTCAGAATCCTGTTTATTTAGAAAGCGCCTTAATTTCCCAACATTTTTAAGATGGAAGAAACATGATTTGGACAACTTTGTAATATGCGCTTTAAATGACATACTAGAGTCGAAGATAACTCCTAGATTGTGGATTGATTCAGTAAAACTAATGGTGATTCCAAATGAGTTAAATGATGACAAAATATTGTTGTGATCAGCGTCATTTCCTCCAACAATTAACATCTCTGTTTTATTTGTTTTTAAAGACAAGTACTGTAGTTCTCATCCATCCACTTCACCTACAGTACCTGCACTCCAATTGGACAAAACAAGTAAAATGTAACCAATCATATCTCAGATGTTGTAAGTGACTTCAGATAAAGGCATCAGTCCAATAATAAGTCTTGAAAGAGAGATCTCACAAAACATCACATGGTTTTCAAACCAAATTCTTAATTTTGACTCACTTACGTCAAGTGTAGCTCATGTTGCCTTTTTGTCTAAATCTATTTCTCCTAAGGATTTTTAGAAGAAACACATGTGACAAAGCTGAAACATAAATGAGAATCTCCTTTAATGCTCATGAGCCATTCTTCCTATGGGTGAAAACATCTTAAGATATCAGTAGCACATAATGATCAGAACCTGACCACACCTGTGTGACAAACATACTAGAAAGATCTCCCTCCACGGCCTGGTCACAGTCATTCTCCAGGAGTGTGTGAGATCAATTGTTACTCAAAGTGAGGGATACTGAGAAGAGAAAACCAGGCAACTTCTATTTAATTAAAATAAAGTTTGGCTTTGGAAAAAGAAGACACTAAATTACTTTTCCTCAACATATTGTTTGGGATTTGGCTCAATTAAATGTTTCTCAATTCTTATAAACTGCTCATTTTTATGGGAAATGCATGCTGGAGTAATTCACACTGACTGAGCAACACCTTCCCGCTGTGGTTGCGGTGCTAAATTATCAATTCGATGCTCCATCACACCATTAACACTAACAGTATGAGCACGCTTCCAGTTTGTTTGCTTAGCTGCGGGAGCTGCACAGACTTGCAAGTCAAGTGTCAATCAGAGGGCCTCTGGAAAATATCACCCAAAATACAAAGAAATTGGACTGGATTGTGTTTCAAACGCTCGGTGAAGGTAAACAGCTTAGCCGTTAGCTACCCAAATGAGCCAGATGGGGCCTCTTCTTGCTTTTAAACATTCTTAAGCTGTAGAAGGGGAAAAAAGAAATCTTACAAAGGGTGGAAATCCAAGATTTGAGCAGAACCACCTCAATCATATGTCTATGTTATAACAAAAGGAGGTTGTTGTGTTTAGTTCCAGTGGCCTGACAAACCCGACTGTATACACAATGTGGTTTTTGTTCCTTGGCTACTCTTGGTGCTAATACACTACGTGGGTTCCAAAATATTGCTTGTGCTTTATAGATGATACAATTGTCATTTTTTTATTCGTGCTGTAGTTTTATGTATGTGTGTGGAAGAAAAATTTGACTTGGGGGACACACAGTCATCTCTCTATATATAAAATCAAACGTCTGTCTGTCTGTCTGTCTGTCTGTCTGTCTGTCTGTCTGCTTTTCAGGAGAGAACTACTTAACAGATTTAGATCAGGTTTTTTTCTAGAATTTGCTTGAACATTCCAGCTGATTTTGCGACTTCTCTCATTGACCTAACTGTCATAGTTCGCTTGCGGTACCAATTTATTTGCATGAATCTGAGAGACACGCAGTGGGCCTGGGGTTGGAGCCCTCCTCACTCATGCGTCAGCCACTGTGCGTGTACCTTACGTCTGCTTAGTTAGAGAATGAGAGAACTACTTCACGGATTTAGATCGGGTTTTTTTCTTGCTTGAACATTCCAGTTGATTTTGCGACTCCTCTCATCTTGCTAAGTATCATAGTTCACTTGTGGTACCGATTTATTTGCGTGAATCTGAGAGAGACACGCAGCGGGTCTGGGTCCTCCTCACACATGCACCAGCTTCTGTGCATGTACCTTGCCTCTGTTTAGCTAGCCAACACAAAAACTTCTTCACAGATTTAGATCGGGTTTTTTTCTAGAATTTGCTTGAACATTCCAGTTGATTTTGAGACTTCTCTCGTCTCGCTAAGTATCATAGTTCGCTTGCAGTACCGATTTATTTGTACGAATCTGAGAGAGACACACAGCGGGTCTTGGCCCTCCTCACTCATGCACCAGCCTCTGTGAGTGTACCTTACGTCTGCTTAGCTAGCGAATGAGAGAACTACTTCACGGATTTAGATCGGGTTTTTTTCTTGCTTGAACATTCTAGTTGATTTTGTGACTCCTCTCATCTTGTTAAGTATCATAGTTCACTTGTGGTACCAATTTATTTGCAAAAATCCGAGTGAGACACTGCGGGCTGTGTGAAGGGTGAAGCAGGACCTCAAGAGTAGGGAGCTGGGCAGGGCCGGGCCCTCCTCACTCTCACGCCATCCTCCATTCAAGTCGCTCTACCTCTCGCCACATGTTGGAGCGTACCTTGCCTTAGCTTATCTAGTGATACCTGTTTGTTCAGCAGACATTATCAGCTACAGATTGTTAAGGAGTAACGTTTGACGTTTTTGGGAGAGAGATTAGAGCTAAGTGTGTTTTAGAGGATAGCTGCTGATTGCCAGAGATATCACAGCCACGTGTTCTTCTCCTCCCACAGTCCAAAGACATGCAGGTTATGTGCATTGGCGATCCTGAATTGTCCCTGGTGTGTGCTTGGTGTGTGTGTCCTGCGGTGGGCTGGCACCCTGCCTGTGATTTGCTCCAGCCTTATGTCCTTTGTTGGCTGGGATTGGCTCCAGCAGACCCCTGTGTTAGGATATAGCGGGTTGGACAATGCCTGACTGTATTATCTGTCTTGTGAGTCTTTATTCTTGTTTTTTTGATGTTTCTACTGTTGTACACATGTGAATTTCCCCATTAGATTAATAACGCTTTTATAATCAAATCTACAGACATACAGTAAATGCTGCTGTTGTTGATATCACACCATCTATGGACATGAATTAAAATGCAGTACTGGCATGATAAAAGCAATCGATCATTTGGCTGATATGTTTTAATTATCACACAATAACTCCAAGCCAATATTAAACGCACCATACTTTACATTTCAATGTGATAAAAGGGCGGCTTGCGTTTAATTTTGGCATAAATAAATCTTCTATGCAGCCCAGTGCAGTCAGTACAATTCTTTGCGTCTCTTTTGGTTTGATTTTTAACCCTCTAGTGTTTCTTCCATTTTCTTTATTTTGTTAGTTATGACTCCCTTTAGCTACAACACTTGACATTAATTATGCAGCTCAAGAAACTCAAGAGTGCCCCTAACATCCACACTGTCCATAAATCAAATGACTTTGTTTTCATATTGAATCCTTAAAAATGTTTAAATATGCTACACCAAGACACACTGAAGAGATTAAAAGAGATTCCTTGAATTATTTATCTTCCATCCCTTCAGATGATCATTATTTGTACAGTTGCTTTATTATAACCTGCCGAGTGGACGTCACTTCTTGTCCACAGGAGTGGACCACGCTGACCCGGTGCACGTTGCGATGCATGCGGCCGGGTTTTGAACCTTAGAATTGAGCATACGTATGTTTAATTATCCTGTAAATGAACCCCACTCTTTCACACGACACACACCAGGCATCATCTTACCCCACGGATCACCGATAGCCTCCCTTTAGAATTTCCCAGGGATGCTCACAGACATGTTGTTCTGCGGTTTGAACGGTTATTAAACTTGTACCAGTTTGTTCTAATGACTAAATATTGTTTCTGCCTAAGAAGCAGTGCAAAGAAGATGTCACTTAAGCCATGTTATTATAACCTCACAAATGAGTGTAAGTTTTATATCCCATGGCAGCAGAATGATGAAACCAATCTGTCTAAATATATGCCGGCAATGGCGCATGAAACAAAGCAAGAGAGGAGACATAACTACGCTGAGCTCCATGTGTTTCTTTTGCCATCTCTTTTTCCGACTTTACATTATGTTCAACATTGATTAAAACGCACTTGCAGTTTTTTTTCTGATAGCTTTCCAATTTGTCCTGTTGCTTATTAAGAAGTCCAGTGGTGACAAATGGCAAAATGTATGACATGTTGCAAAAAAATAAAAAAAAGGGATACAATGAAAACCTCAGCCAGATGTACAGCCTGCATCATTACAGCGTCTGTACAACAGATTGCAGTTTTGGGATAATCATAAAAGCATCTTTGATCTGCCAAATAGGTTTGGGATCCTATGCTTCAGCCAATTTTGAAACCATTATTGCCCAGGACCTGTTTTTCTTCAAAATGCTGCTATTTTAGAAAACACTTATCTCCTTTTTTTCCATAGTGAAGTCGTAATTGAGTTTGGAAGAACCATATTACACTGTGCGCAAATGGCATTTAACAGCAGTGTTCATTTGTCGAATGTCAGACCTCCTTACGATAACTAACGGGCCCTTCTTTATGTCCTGATGGCCACAGAACAAGATTTGTTCATTTAACACAAAATGATGAAATCGGCAAAAGCAGGCTGGAGGTACGTCTGCCACATGAAATTTGCCAGCATGTTCTTGTAAGCTCATTGTGTTTGACACACACTGGCCAGAGCCCCTCTCTATATATTCATCTCTGCTTTATGGCTTCAGGGCTTCAGATATTGTAATTAGAATGATTTTATAGGTTACAACAGTCACATCTACAGACGCAGAGTGGAGAGCATACTGATGTCTCGCATCGCAGAATGGTATGGCAACTTGTGACATCCCATGTAGTTAGAAATGACACCAAACTACACCTTGGGTGTCGTTGTAACTTAGGACTAAACAAGGACCAGCAGCAGATATTTAAGACACAGAGCCATAGGCAAAATATTGGGTTTCAAGAAAAAGGTGCACAATCTGTATAGGTGAAGGGACAAAACTGTGTCATGCGGGCTTTGTGACAAAGTCGAAAGTCAATGACATACAAAAATCAATAAATCAAAACATGGTGATTATTTGCAACAAAATCCGATGTCCCCAAATCAAAAGAAAAAACATATATATATACTAGATGTGTAAGCCTGTGCTATAAAAAGCCTGGGATCCTAAAAACTATTGGCTCTGAGGCTAGGGATCTGCACTGGCAATCGGAAGGTTGCCCGTTCGAATCCCGTAAATGCCAATAGGAACTCTGCTCTGTTGGGCCCTTGAGCAAGGCCCTTAATTTGCAATTGCTGAGAAGTGAGAAAAGCGCTATATAAATGCAAAGAATTATTATTATTATTATTGAAATCGTAAGAAAAAAATTGAAATGTAGAGATGTCAGGTAATTGAAAGGAACTACTCTGGGCATCTCTCTCCTAGGAGGATATGTTTTACCGTCGTGCTTGCATCGCTTGTACATTAGCGGCAGGAGGAAAAGTAAAAGGGATACCGTTATGGCGATGTTAGCGGCTAAGCGACTTTGTCTTCTGAGGTTTTGTTTTGCTGACGTGCTGGCCTCGGTTGTGTTATTAGCGGCTAAAAGAGTTTTCTGTTTCCTCTGAGGCGGAGCCCTTACCCAGACTCCACCTCTCACTTCTGGCCTGGACAGACACACACACTTCCACGCATAGACATTTATATATAATACTAGCCAATCCACAGCGTAGCATACGCCGCATAATTATGTATTGATGGGTGAACACTTCCTGAATGACACAGTTGTCCAAATGGCATGGGTTTGATGATACGACTGTGAATGAATGAAAAGATAGACCTCTGGAGAGAGCAACATATAATTGTCCGTGACTGAAAGCGGGATCGTCTGTGACGAAGAAGGCCACGCTGGTGAAAGAACTTTGTCGGTAGGGATAAGTGTCAGTACTTGTAGATTAAGGTGTAGCGAGTCTTCGTTGTTGACGCTTAATATAGCTTGCGTACTGAGATGTTCCGGAGTCACAGTTGAGAAACACTTTTTTAATGTCTTTTAAGCACAGGGGAAAAATGAACATGTGAAACATCCATAATGTAATAAGCCACAAAGAAAAGTAACATTGCAACAATGCTATCTACGACCCGATCGCTGTAAACAGAAGTGAAAACAAAATTGAGCCCGGTGTATTCTTTAACTGCCTTGTGGTGCTGTAGTAGTGCTGCTGCTTTGCAGTAAGGAGACTCTGGAAGATTGTGGGTTTGCTTCCTGGTTTCTCCCTGTGTGGATAGCGCTTTGAATGCTGAGAACACCGCTATATCAATGTAATGAAGTATTATTATTCTTATGTGTCCAGCGCTCTCTCTCGCGCGCGCCTGTATGTGTGTGTGTCGCTCGCTCTCTCTCGCTGCACGTGTTCCTGCAGGCATACGCCGCATAATGATTTATTGATGGCTGAACACTTCCGGAAAGACAAAGTTGTCTAAAAGGAGGGAAAAAAATGAACATTTGCAAAATCTGTAACGCTGCTTTCAGTAAGTACAATGCACACGCGTTTAATTTGTCGGCCACTTTTTGCCAGCCGTCTTTTCTAGTTTGGGCTGCTTTTGCAGTGTTACCGTTTGTGCATATTAAATCTTGAAATCCTTTGAGAAACTAATTAACTAACTAACACCCACCAACACAGCTTGTGTAGAAGGTCAGCTGCTGAGAGAGCATCTCGACTGTTGCAGGGCCTGCATCGGTGAAGCAGGTGAGACGCTAATGAAACAGAGGCACAGGGCTTATTGGCTTTTAAAGACTGCTTCCTTCCTTGATTGTTTTAAGGATCTCATGGGATACCCCTTGCAAACTGTTTTACATGCTGCATATAGCGATTCACATCCGCGAGAAACATGCCTCTATGAACAGTCAACGTGGCTCAGAGGTGCATGTGGACTGTAGCACAGACGAACATAAATGACGCCGTTTTTTCTGTGTCGTCGCGTCCGAGTTGGTGGGCGTGGCTCTGTGAGTTGTCATCGTATCCAATGGTCTTAGAGTTGGTGGGTGTGGCTCCGTCCTGTGTGCTTCCATGGGTGTCTTACTTGCTCTGGCGGCGGTTTAGTGAATTATATATATAGATACACTATGAAAGGCAAACTTTCCCTATTAATATTGTCACACACGTGAACATAGGGGACAGCTGAAGGGCTCTAGTGACTGCAGTTCCACCACCACACCAAGGGTTGGCACTGTCTCTTAACATCTTTCTCTCTTTCTCCCTCTGCAGACTGGATGATTGATGGCTAGAGCACCTCTAATGTCCACCTGGACCCGCCACTTCCTGCCTGGAGAATTGAAAGCCGGAGGCTCCGCCCTCTATGGAAGTTCTGTTTGAACTCACGTGTGTAGAGATGACTCCCCAATTTTTTGCTGTATCCAATTATACAGGGTGACTGTCTTGGCACCCCAACACTTTCTTTTACAATACACAGTTCAAGAAGTTCTTCTTTAAAGTACAAAACAAGTCACAGACCCAAAAAATGATCCAGAAAAATATTTTCAGAAAGAAAAATCAATTTTATATACAAATAAAAGCTAAAAAGTCAACCAAAAAACATTAATTCATTCATTTTCCACTGCTTATCTGAAGCTGGGTAACGGGGGAAACAGTCTTAGTAGTGAGGCACACACATACTGTTGGATCCCAAGTCATTCCTAGGCTATCTTGGGAGATGTAATCCTCCCAGCATGCTCAGGGTCTTGCCCGAGGTCTGATTCCACAGGGAGGCATCCATGTCAGATGCCCAAACCACTTCAACTGGCTTCTCTCGATGTAAAGAGTCAGCAGCTCTACTCCGAGCCTCTCCCGGATGTCTAAGTTTCTCCCCTGATCTCTAAGGGAGTGCCCTTAGAGCCACTCTGCAGAGAAAGCTTAGTTTGGCCGTTTACATCCATACCCAAAGCTCATGATCTTAGGTGAGGGTACAGATTAAGAACGACTGGTAAATCGAGATCTTCTCCTTCTGGTTCAACTCCTTCTTCATCGTTACAAATCAGTATAGCAAACAAATAACAGCACTCACTGACCTGATCAGTTTATCGATCTCACCATCCCTTTTCCCCTCACTCATGAACAAGACCCCAAAATGCTTAAACTACTCCACTTGAGGTAGTAATTCACCTTCGACGTGGACAGGACTGTCCACCAAAAACCAATAAATATAAATACCTCCACCAAACCCTCACAATGACTAAGAAGTATCAATAATGAAGTAAATGAAAGCTACATACAAAAATTCGGATGTGAGCATCAGTAGGCTTTGCACCCTAGGAACCAAGTTACCTGAACTATTCTATAACATTTCAGGAAGTATTTACCACTCTGATGCTGATCTTTCTGATCATAAAAGAAGTCATTATGATAGCAATTGACGAAAAGAAGTCATAATTAATTGCAGAGTTACGGTATTTGAGGGTTCCTCTAGAGCAGGGGTCCTCAATCCCAGTCTGGAGGGCCGCAGTGGCTGCAGGTTTTTGTTCTAACCTTGTTACTTAATTAGAAAGCAATTCTTGCCAATAATTGAATTTCATGGCTTGTTAGTGCTTTAACTCTGCTATGTCAGGTCATTCTCATATCCTAGATGTTCTTCCCCTTTCTAAGGATATCATCCAAATGATTTGAAGGCTAAAATGGAGGAGTAGTTCTCAGTCCTTCACTTTTTTCTCTTCACTTTCCTTCCAAGTATTTAATTAAACCCAATAGTGCATGATAGATACACACAGTGGTAATAAGCTAAATTAAGAAATGCTGCTCTCTTTTGTTATTTGCATGTTATTGCTAATTAGGACCAATTAAATACCAAGAATACAGCTGTTTAAGACTTAAATAAGCAATAAGTGTTCAAAATCTTAACGAACGAGACAACTAAAGTGAAGCAGAAGTGTTACTTGAGCAATAAGTGCTTCTTATTAAGCAATTGGGTTGGAGCAAAAACCTGTAGCCACTGCGGCCCTCCAGGACCGTGATTGAGGACCCCTGCTTTAAAGTGCCTCTTTCTCGTGCAGAATTTGGCTCAAAAACTAATCAGCACATTGTCATCTCATAACAGGCTTAAGTTTCGAGTTTGTTATTTCTCCGTCCAGCCGTTTTAGCTCTAGACTGTCCTCAAGAAACTGTGATACACACACACACACACACACACACACACACACACACACATACAGACACACACCCAAAATTGACATATAAGTGTTTTCAGTGTCAGGGGACCCTAAAGCGTCAAGATCCATCGAAAAAGCAGACACTGAAATTTTTGAATCTAAAGCTTTTGCTTCTCCCCCATAGACAATACGTGATGGTGAGAGGGAGGTTGCAAAGTAAAAATAGGCACAAGCCATCAGCAACTATTTCACTATGAAAAGCTCTGCAATGTTACCATCTATGCTCTCTACTCGGCCAAAAAACAGAAAGAAAGACGACTCCTGCAGTCAGGTACATTTTATACTGCGGAGCATTAGTTTCATCTGATCCTGCTTTGTGCCGCTCCCTTCCTCCAATTGCAAAGTTCTGATTGGGTGCTACACCACACCTCTGGAAGGCCTTTATTAAATTACTAGTCATTTAGCCCGTTACAATAACGGGCGCTAGAACAGTAGTGCATAAACATTAGTAGGAACAGTCTATATTAAATGGCAAGGGACTATGACCTCATTCTTTTTGTTGGTCGTATTTTTCTTTCTTTCAGCCTTTCTTTTGTTGATGTTTACTTGCTGAGCTGACCGTTCTTCGTGGGCTGCCGCCGTGTAGTGTGTGTCTTTAATTTTCTGTGACAGTAATACTGTCTTGTACGGCTCTATTCAATAAGGGCGCGTAGATAATTTAGTTTAAATGGCTCTGGAATGTGTGAAGAGCAACAGGTGCAGATCTTTATTTACGCGCGCCTTTATTCGCTGCGCCTAATTGAGGTCGTCCTTTTGAGGCTCGCCTTTTTGTGCGCGCCCTTATTGAAGGATACCGTCTTGTACGTCCGCTGGCTCGTATGTCCGTAATATATGTCCGTACGTCTGTAATATACCTTTAATTTTCTGTGGCGGTAATACAGGCGTGCGCGTCGGTAATATGCCTTTAATCTCCTCTGACAGTAATACTGGCTTGTATGTGACTGTAATATGTGTCACTGTATTGTGTACCTTTAATTTCCTCTCGCAGTAATACTGGTTTGTATTTCCGTAAAACGGCTCTAACTTTCTCTGACAGTAATATCGCGCATAGCACCGTGCCCCGCGCATGCGCACTTCACCAGAAGACACCCACACGTGGACACCTGGACGCACATAGGGATTTTATATATATAGATATGTTGGCCTCATGTGCGTGCACAAGCACTCCCACGAGTTGCTGTAGACGGACATGCCAACTCTTTATCCAAACTTACTGTAATAAGTTACACTTCTTCATTTTAACTTGGTATCCCCTTCACTGAAATAATGCATGCCTTTCACAAACACTCCATGCTTCTTGTTCTGCAGCGGTGGGTGGTTATGAGGACATTTGCGTTTTGACCAGACACAAGTAAAATCCAGTAAGCCTTTACTGAACTTGCGAATGCCCAGCTGTTGGCGTCACACAGCGCGGTACTTCCAGAGCAAAACTTAAATGTTCATGGAAGCGCACACTTGCACTTTACATGATTGAAAAGGTAAGTGTAAGTCATTTTACATTAGTCTTAAAACTTTTCTCTCTGAACTGGTAACGCCTGGCAGGTGCATCTCCACACAACTGCCCTAAGAAATTGTGCAAAGCCCCACAGTAAGCGATTAAAATGGCTGAGCTTCTCACTGGAACCAAAATCCCAGTTAGCAGGGAAAGAAAAATAAATAATACTAGAGGTGCTGAAGATGGGAGCAGAAGTTGCTCCAGTACAATATCTGGCATTAGAGAGCCCTTTAATGTTTTTTTTTTCTTTTTGCATACTGCTCCACAACTTGGTGGACAGGTAGTCTCATGGGGGTCAGACGGGATTCTCAAATGAGAATACACATCTGGGAACAACCAGATTAAAAGTGTGTTGTGAATAGCGGCGAAGTCCTGCACTGCAAAGGCTCCACGCACAGGGCGTCTTTTTCCTAAAATACCTGTCCCCCCAATTTCTCCAGTCCGTGCAATTTTAAACTGCCGTTGGGGTTTCAGGGAGAAAGAAAATGAATCTAAACAAAAGACTTGACGCTGAGAGAAAACAAAATGCTAAAATTGTTGTTTTCAGTTCAGAAGCTAAGTAGCAGAAGGTAAGGGAAGTAATGAGTTCATCAAGAACATGGAGACACAGTTGGAAACTTGTCAAGGGTAAATTTCACACAAATGTTAGGAAGTTTTTCTTTACACAGAGGACCACAGACACATGGAATAAGTGACCAAGTAGTGTGGTAGACAGTCGGACTTTGGGGACTTTCAAAACTCGACGTGATGTTATTTTAAAAGAACTAAATGAATAGGACTGGCAAGCTTTATTGGGCTGAATGGCCTAGTCTCGTCTAGACTGTTCTAATGTTCTAATATGGAATAAGTGACCAAGTAGCGTGGTAGACTGTAGGACTTTGGGGACTTTCAAAGCTCAACTTGATGTTATTTTAAAAGAATTAAATAGGACTGGCAAGCTTTATTGGGCTGAATGGCCTGGTCTCATTTAACATTATAAAGTAAACCCTACAATGGACTGCCAATCTATTTGTGATTGGCTATGAGTCCAGCATGACCTTAAAATTGGTAAAATATCAATTAAGAAAATATATGAATGCTGCTCTTTTCATGACCTCAGTAGCAGTAATTTTCAATCCAAATGGCTGGCATCCTTTCTGTAATTCAAAATAAGAGGGTTAAGCCCATGGATACCATAAATATACTCATGTGGAATGTCCAATATGAGGTAATTGCAATCTATTCACGCTCAAGGACAAATGAAGCTTTGCTGTTATTGTTATCTTCATTGAATTAAAAGTGTTCACTCATTTTTTTGAAGAAGGCTGTTTATTTTAAAATTGAATGTATGGAATGTTTCTTCCTTTTAAATATGTGGATTGAAATTTTTCTATTCGTCTCATTTGTCACATGTCTGTTTCTAATCATTTGAACGCTGTGCCAACAGATACTGCCGACAGCCATGTCACACAACTGCTGAACCTTGGAGAAGAATTTGCCTTTTATATTTCTCTCTTAATGTTTGTCATGGTACAAAGCCAAGGGAGAAAGCCGTTCTCCATGACTAAAGTGATTGTCTCCCAACCTCTCCACTCTGCAATTGGCATTTTCTTTTCTTATGGTAACAATTTATGGTCAGTGAGAAAATGATGCCAAAACTACCGTTACATTCTTTTATTTAGAGAAGCCAGTGTTAAAAATGTCTGGGATGAATGCACATGATGTTTATTCGTATAATACTTCTGATCATTACCAGGCCCTATACAGTAAATCAATTTTGTAAATTATATAAATATTGTAATAAATAAGCAGAGAAATCATAAAGGATTGGGGCACCAGTCAATGCTCCCTGAATAATTGGTTTATAAAACCAAGAGGTTTACCACAAAAACATAACGACATCTTTTCAGACAAAACAAGACTGGGGCAAGATGGCAGTGGAGCCGATTAAAAGGAAAGTGAGACGGAAGAGGCAGGGCTCAGCGGACTGGAATCTGGAAGTAACATCATGTGTCACCCTGTCACCAGTCATTGCATGTGCAGGAGAAATGAGAGGAGAAGCATTAGGTGACAGCGGTCCCCCTTAACTCGGGGTGGAATTACCAGTACATGAGCCCTGGACTGGGAGTGTATACTGTATAATGTCACACACGTGCACATGGGAGGCAGCTAAAGGGTTCCAATAGTGACAATTCCATATCTGACCAGGGGGTGGCGAGGTGCACTGATTTTTTTCTCTCAATCCTCTGGAGACCATTCATGAGAAATTCCACAGGGTTCCACCTCCCCTGATGACATTACTTCCTGCCCCGATGACATCACTTAAGGTCCCGGCGTCCATGATGATGTCACTTTCGGTTCAGGCACCCATGATGATGTCACTTCTGGTTCCTTACCCGTGATAACATCATTTCCTGTCCCGATGATGTCACTTCCACTCCAGACCTTTAAAGCCGCCATCTTTGCCACATGTCATCAGTTCAGTTTTGGACATTGAACCAGACACAACTCTCCAAAAACGAACCCTTTTGCAGCCAGGGCATAATACATGGGTGGCTGCCCCAAACAATTTTATGTCTCTTGTCCATTCTTATGACAATTTATCTAGATATCTTCTTATATAATACGCTACCGTGGCTGTCCGTTTGTCTGTCCAGGAGTGCTCACAAACCATTTGACTTATTGACCTGAAATTTGGTACACATGTACTTCATTACGTCTACTATCGCTTTAGGGGTGATGATTGATCTCCAAAGTTATTCCTCTTTTTATTTTTATTTTATTGTAGAATCAAATCTCGGCAGCTCGCAGCAGGGTGGCCGTGCGGCACATGTATACGGCGCCATTCTCATCCCTACCACCTTCACCATCACTTCCCTATCTCTTCATATCTTAAATCATTCTTGAGGCAGATTGAAGACTTAAGTGCCAGCTTAAGTGAAAAATTAAGGAAAACATACTAAGTAATTGCAACACAAACACTGACTTAATCAGTTTTAACGTGAAAAGATGCAGACGAAAGAAGAGAAGAAGCGGGCCACTAAGGTGTGAGAAAAGAAGAGCTGCTCAGGAAGCAGCAAGCGCATCAACCTCTGAGCAAATGAATGCTAAACGTACAGAGAAAGAGGATGAAAACTATAAGTCAAGAGTATTCAATGCACGTTATCGTGTAGTCCGCCATTACAAGCATATATTTCCAATAAAACAACGTCTGTCTGTATGTCTGTCCGCATAAAACGAAAGAATTTGCGCCACCTGCCTGAAAGTGCCTAGATTCCAGCAGAATAAAAGGTTTTGTCTTGTCTTCATCACCACTTGTGCACCCGTTTTCTTCACATCGTCATCTGTCTTGAATCGATGACCACCCAGATGTTTTTTTAGTGGTCAATAAAGGTGGAAAATCACACGGTGCCAAATCTGGCGAATAAGGAGGATGTGACAATACCTCAAACTTCAGGTTCTTCAGAAAAGCCTTGGTGTTCTTAGCAGTGTGTCGTTGTCTTGTAGCAAAAGGACTCCTTGAGACAGCAGCAGTCCCCGCCGCTTGGATCGAATAGCAGGCTTCACATTGGTCTCCAGCAAGTCACAGTAACATGCACTAGTGATGGTAGTACCCCTCGGCATGTCGTGCCCGACGGTAACTCGGTTGTACGAGTGGTGGCGAGGACAAGACAAAAGCTTTTATTCTGCTGGAATCCAGGTAGGTGGCACAAGTGAATTGAGAAATGACATGAGCAGTTTTGTTAAGGTTCGTTCTATTTTCTAATAAATCCCATTTTCTAACTTTAGCTTGACTCCCCCTCATATTTATTTTATTATACATATAAATATTTGAATATTATTATTATTATAATTATTATTATTATTTGTGAGTGAATCACTCGCTCTGTCAGCCACCCATCTTTCAAATAACGGATAAAAAATGTATGCCCTTGTAATTTGTAAGTTCCCTTGAATAACAGCAGTAAGTAAATGAATGCAAACTTTAATGTACATGAACCACTGCCTCTACACGACAAAAGCAATTTTCTTTACAAGGCTTAAATGATTCTGCTGTCCAAGCTATTAAAAAAAAAAACACTTCAGAAGTAGAAAATAAAAGCCAATTAGTAAACTAATTTTGTTATCCCTAGTGCTGAATGAACTTTTCTCTTAAAGCACTGTGCTTACCACTTATTTATTATCAAAAAAGGAACTGATGTTTTAAAAGACGTGAGGTAGCGGCCCAATGGCTTGCACAGCTGCCTCCAGGAATCATTGTGTTCCGTCACCGTCTGTGTGGAGTTTGCATGTTCTGTTCATGTCTGTTTGGGTTTTCCTCCGGGTGCAGCAGTTCTCTTTCCATGTCCCAAATAGGCCCAGTTTAGATTAATTGGTGATTGAATATAAGGGCATATCATGGACAAAAAATTAAATTAATAAATATCCATCCATCCATCCATTTTCCAACCCGCTGAATCCGAACACAGGGTCACAGGGGTCTGCTGGAGCCAATCCCAGCCAACAACAGGGCACAAGGCAGGAAACAATCCTGGGCAGGGTGCCAACCCACCGCAGGACACACACAAACACACCCACACACCAAGCACACACTAGGGCCAATTTAGAATCGCCAATCCACCTAACCTGCATGTCTTTGGACTGAGGGAGGAAACCGGAGCGCCCGGAGGAAACCCACGCAGACACGGGGAGAACATGCAAACTCCACGCAGGGAGGACCCGGGAATCGAACCCAGGTCCCCAGATCTCTCAACTGCGAGGCAGCAGCGCTACCCACTGCGCCACCGTGCCGCCCATTAATAAATATGACAATGAATAAATGTATCTTACAATGTGATAATAAATACTGTGGATTCAAAAGTATTATAATATCTTCACTTTCTGCACACTTTATGGTGTTGTTGATTTAATTTTTACTGGATTTATGTCTATCAATCTACGACTCAATAATCTATAATAAAAAATTGAAAACATTATTTCTGAAAGGCTTTGTATTACAAATCTAACAACTGAAATCTCACTCTTATCCGTGTTCAGATTCTTTACTTCAGTACTTTGATGAATCGTCTTTTCTAGTGATTCCAGCTTGTAGTCTTCTTGGGTTAGTCTCTACAAGCTTTGTACACATTATCGTTTCTGGCAGGTCCTCTCAAGTTCTTTTACACTGGGCAGGAAGCAAACAGCCATTTTTAGGTTTCCCCACAAAGGTTTAAGTCTGGGCTTTATCTCAGCTGCTTAAGGACAGTCAGGCATTGGTCTTGGTATGCTTCAGGTCATTGTCATGATGAAAGGTGAGCCATCAGACCCAGTTGGAGGTCGCCTGCACTCTGGAGCAGGTGTTCTTCAAGGACCTCTTTGAATTTGGCTGCATTCATCCTTCCCTCAATTCTGACCAGTCCTTGCCATTTCCGAAACACCTCCATAGCATGATGTTGCCACCACCGTGCTACAACCTAGGGATAGTATTAGGCAGATGATGAGCAGTGCCTGGTCTTCACCAGGTATAGTGCTGGAAGTTCTGCCCATATTATATATATATTGTAAGCCACTGGGGGTGTACTGCTGCCCTAACCCACAGACAGGCAGGACGCAGGTTCAAGTCAACATTCGTGTTTATTTACTGTTTTGTGCACAAAATACCAACACCACACCAACACACAGTCCCTCCTTCCCACCAGTCCATCCACCTCCACTTCTCCTGAGGTTTCGTCTCCATCCTCCCAACTCTGGTTTCTCAATGGAGTGAGGCGGCTCCTTTTATTCAGCTCCTGGAAGGGCTACAGGTGGCTTATTAGTATTACCTGGAATCACTCCCAGGTGAACTGGAGGTCCTCTATAGGGCTCTGCAGCTCCTTCTAGCAACCCCCATGGAACCCAACAGGGCTGCACTTGACTCCAACTTCCAGCATGCTCTGCGGGAATCCGTGGTGCCACATCCACCCAGGAGGGCTGCCCTTTAGTGTCCCAGGGGAGGTATTGTCTCATCAATGCCCTCTCCCCTGGTCCTTCCACTCTGCTGGCGTCCCGGCCAGGTAGTGGTCGTGGCCGCCCATCACAATATATATATATATATATATATATATATATATATATATATATATATATATATATATATATATATATATATACATATATTTGCAGCTGGAGATCCACAAAGGGAGAACAAATGAATCACGTATCATAAAGTAGTTTTTATTCCTGAGCTTTCAACTTCATCAGAGGATAATGCTTAGACTTACAAGAATCAAAGGCAATATATAGCAACACATTAAGGGGGGGGGGAGGTGACTAAGTCAGTATGATCAAGGGGGGGGGGGTTTGTATAGTTTAATTATTATGTACATGTTCTTCTTAAGTTAGCATATGCTCAGGAATAAAAACTACTTTATGATACGTGATTCATGTTTTCTCCCTTTGTGGATCTCCAGCTGCAAATATGCAAACCATATCACAGACCTTCTCTTCCATATATATATATATATATATATATATATATATATATATATATATATATATATATATATATAGTGGAACCTCGGTTCATGACCATAATTCGTTCCAAAACTCTGGTCGTAAACCGATTTGGTCGTGAACCAAAGCAATTTCCCCCATAGGATTGTATGTAAACACAATTAATCCGTTCCAGACCATACGAACTGTATGTAAATATATTTTTTTGTAAGTTTTTAAGCACAAATATAGTTAATTAAACCATAGAATGCACAGCGTAATAGTAAACTAAATGTAAAAATATTGAATAACACTGAGAAAACCTTGAACAACAGAGAACACTAACACTGCAATACTTTGCGCTATAGCGATACCAACCACTGGCTAAAAACACTTTTTTTTAATGAGTTTTAAGCACAGGGAAATAAATGAAAATTTGAAAAAATCCGTAATTTAATAAACCACCAAGAAAAGTAACATTGCAACAATGCACGCTACAAACAGAAGTGAAAACAAAATCAAGCCCAGTGTATTCTTTAACTGCCTTCCTACCTTGTGCATCCAGCCCCCTCTCTCTTGTGCTGTCTTTGTGTGTGTGTGTGTGTGTGTGTGTGTGTGTGTGTCACACTCTTTCACTCTCTCTCTTGCTCGCTGCACAGGAAATGCACAAGGAAAGACTGAACATGTACAAACCAAAAGGGAAACTGGGCGTGGATGACTATATATATATATATATATATTATATATACGAGGGGGTACCCAAAAATAACCAGAATCTGTACCTGGTGACTGTAGACTTAGTTGTGAATGTCGCTGCTAGGTGTAGCACACTTACAGTATTCTGTGACAGTCTGCCAAGTGGCGTTGCTCTGTATTTTTCATACGGCATTTCGTGTCGGTGTTTCTTGGTGCTTATTAAACGTATTCTGAGATTTTTGTGATGGGTGATCATAAAGAACAGCGTGTCAGTGTTACATTAGATTGTTTTCTCTTAGGGAAAACAACTGCTGAAGCTAAAGTGATGCATGAAACTGTTTTTAAAGAGGAAGCTTAACATAAAGTCTACAAGTGGTTTTCATGTTTCAAATGAGGGGAAATGTCACTTGAAGACTAACCAAGATCTGGCCGACCTTCCACAATTAGGAATGATGGAAATCTTGAAACAGTTTGCAATGCAATTTACGGATATCGTTGTCAGAATATTGAAGAAATTTATGAATTGACTTGTGTGTCTTGGAATTCTTGCCACCTTCCCTACTCACCTGATCTTTGCTCCTTGCAACTTTTTCTTATTCCCACACATGAAAAAAGAACTCAAAGGAAAGCGTTTTTGTACCGTGGAGGAAGTCAAAGAAAAATTGCTGCAGGCATTGGACAACGTTCCTCTTCAGCAATTCAAAAATGCTTCCACCAGTGTGGAAAACCGTTGGGACAAGTGCATTCATTCACTTGGAGAGTTTTGGGTACTCCGTCGTGTATATATACATTATTTTTAGAATTGTTGCAGACAAACATTAGTCCGGTGTCTGTAAGACTTGCATTAAGACACCCCTTCCACTAAACACATATTTTCTTTGCGTTTTTTAGAAGTGGATTCAAGAACTCAAGTGGTCTGAAGTCTGCAAAGGTTTAATCTTTAACAAGCTTGCAAAACTTTTTAAGGAGATCATTTATAAAGATAGTGCCTTGATCTTTTATTATTTCGTTTGAAGTACACGCCTTAGGGAAAATGTTTCCAAAACCATTAGCAATAGTACATACTTTAAGATTGCTGCGAGAACCTCTAAAAACGTCCTTACAGTCAATGTAGAAATGTCAAATAATAAATGACTGAATCACAGGTGTTGCACGAACATTTAAAGCCGTAAATAATTTCTGGACAAACAAATAATGATCTGCATATGGAGATAAAGCATTTACACTCATTATATTGGGCCTCCAGAGTATATACAATATCTCTGCCATTTGTGATAATTTGTTTTATTTGTTTTTTCATTATAGTTTTGTCTCACAGATAACCTTTAAGTATCCAAGATGGCTGTGATTTTTGTGATATTAACGGGACAGGATCATGTAATGACTGTGACCTCCCACCCTATAATATTAGTCTTTTCGCTTTTTAATTAAGATATTTTTTATGCAACCTTTTTTGAAGTACAGTCGACCCTTGATATACGACCGGCCTGACATGCGAACAACTTGATTTACGACCAAAAGTTTTATTTTGATTTACGACCAACATCTTGCGTTACGACCTGAATTCGGTCACGTGTATCCGCTTGCGCGATTGTAAACAAACAGCCGAGAGCGTTTGTAAGTGTCAGTCGGAGCCCAGATACATGTGTTTATGGACGTAATTTCGGTCAGTGCAGTGATTTATATAATTTATTTCGATAATTGCTAAGGAAGAAAGAGAAGGTAACGAACGTAAAGAAAGCGATCACAATCGAAACGAAGAAGGAAATTGTGCGGAAATATGAGAGTGGTGTTCGTGTGACCGATCTCGCTAATATGTACAGCATGTCGAAATCCACCATCTTGACAATTTTACAAAGAAAAGATTTGTATAAGGAGGCTCCTTCCAAACAATAACCACCTTCCATTTCATTCTCCTCCTCCCTTCCTGCAGCCCAAAGATGTCAAATTAAATGGTGAGTACAGTATGAAATTGTTGTTTCTGGTAGGCTAAGCACTTTTTATAACTTTTTGGTTAGTACATTAGAAAAATTATTGGTGTTTTGGTAAATTATGCACATTATACAACCCTTTTGTATTATGAAAAGGTTAAGTAAGTGTTGCTGTGGGAGGTTCAGAACGCATTATGGGTATTTCCATTATTTCTTATGGGAAAAATAGTCTTGACTTACAACCAACTTGAGTTACAACCAGCCCACGCGAACAAATTGAGTTCGTAAGTCAAGGGTCCACTGTATATGTATCTGTGTATTTTATTTTCTTCAGTATTTTAACCATGCATTGTTTCTTCTGTGTATACCTGCCTTTCCCGTTTTTTTTCTGGTTTAGTATTTAGTAACTAGTTTATTGCAGGCTGGCACTCACAGCCCTGAGTTTGTATTTAAGTGAATGAATAAACCCTACCAGGGCCTTGAAGTTTGGTCTTTTAACTGCAAAAATGTAATTTTATTTTATTGCAAGGAATCAGTTTGTTTTATTTCTGTTGCCAAGGAACTTAGTTAAATGAAGAATAGTCGAGATCACCTGTACAAATGTCTACAAGATGGATGTCCTTTATTACAATCAGCTTCAGGGAGCCTGTCACTTTCACAGGTCAGTTTGCTATGACAAAACTGAAGAATATAACAAAGAAACAATCTTAAATAAGTTAGGTTTATTTGCATAACATTGCTAAGAAGTACATTGGTGTTAACCAATCAACATCCAGATAAATGGGATAATCTTTAGATACACAAAAGTAGAGGTGTGTTAAAGGACCTAAAATAGTTAAAGAGCTTCAGTAAGGCCCTTAACCTGAAAATCGCCCTGGGGTTCTGTGCAATGGCTGACCTCAAAAAGACAATTTCCTCTTGGGCATGAGCAAAGTATATCAAATCAAATCAAAAACCTTTAGCAAATATTTGATCATTAAATAGGACTTCTCATATATACTACTTGTGGAGCTCGGCCTGGACACAGACAGGCGGACACATTTAAATCACCCAACACACGTTTATTACAATCTTCCATATTTACACAAGTACACACACAACCCCAAATTCCCCAAAAGTCCAAGCCAACAACACAATGCCTCTCTCTTCAGGCCGCCTCCTTGCCTCTTCACCAAGACCTTGTCTTCTCGACCTCCTGACTCCAGTCCCCGAACGGAGGGAGGTGGCCCCTTTTATAATCACCCGGATGTGCTCCAGTTGCTTCCCGACAATCTTCCGCCGGCACTCCCCAGTGTGGTGGAAGTGCCGGCTGCGCACCTGGAATAAGTTAGGTTTATTTGCATAACATTGCTAAGAAGTACATTGGTGTTAACCAATCAACATCCAGATAAATAGGATAATCTTTAGATACACAAAAGTAGAGGTGTGTTAAAGGACCTAAAATAGTTAAAGAGCTTCAGTAAGGCCCTTAACCTGAAAATCGCCCTGGGGTTCTGTGCAATGGCTGACCTCAAAAAGACAAAACAGACAAAGACAAAGACAAAAAGACTCCGGGTGTCCCTGATCCTCTTCCCCCCAGTACTTCCGGGTGTGGTGGGTCCAGGGCTCCATAGGCATTTGGGCGGCTCCTGGCGGTGACCACGGGCCCCTACAGGGTTGAGCTTCAAAGCTCTGTACCCGTGGTCCTCATAGCCACCAGGGCGGTTGCCCCCCAACCAGCCACCTGTGACATACTATAATTAAAAATTAAATGGTCACATGGAGGAGAAAACCCCAGAGGACAACGGACATCACTTGCGACATTTCATTGTAACAGGTTTGCTTTTGTCATTGGAGCAGGGACTGTTTGTGTGAGAGTGGAGAACCAATCAGTGTTCAGATGGAAGTAGAAAATTTGCAAGCATACAAAAGCGTCAATTCTGAAGTAAGGACTTGCAAACTGGCATCTGTGAAAAAGTGGTCGCTAACTTCCTCATATCTTTCACCTGAAGCCAGGACAAAGACAAAGTCTGCCAACGTCACTTCTGGGTTGGCCCTGCTCAGACAGGAGAAGGGAGAGAGAGAGAGAGAGGCTGGGAGCACGAGCTGATACAGCGCAATGCTGCACCCACCACATGACAAACCAACTCAGGATCCCAGATTAGGACCCGAGTGCAGCCATGAAATGGGTGACACCTCAGCACCACACTAGTTCAGATGGAATGGAACAGTGGGAAGTTTTTTATGGTGGCTGGAGTGCCAAGAACAAAGTGGCAAAAATTGGCATTCATTCATGAACTGAATTTAAGAGATCCCAGAGCGCCGAGAGAGCGACAAATGAAGGGCTAGGAAGGTGCATCACTGGACGAGCAACATCCACAAAGCTCTTTTGTTGTTTGCCATTTTTTTTCCTTTTCGTACGATACTTGGCAACATTAACCCTTAAACCGCCGGAACCAGCTATAGTCACTTGTACACTACACTGGTTCTGGTTTTTGCAGTGTAATTATATTAATCTAATAATTAGAACATGGCTTATTAGTGTGTCTATACTATATTCTTGTCTAGTTGATGCTTATAAATAGTTATATGTGAAAAATTATTGCTGTTTCTCAATATATGAATACATCTTTGCAAAATGTATCTTAATTTTTCTCTATACGTCATTTTAATTTTCTATTTAAATAGGTTAACATATTTAGATACAGTCATATGAAAAAGTTTGGGAACCCCTCTTAATTCTTTAGATTTTTGTTTCTCATTGGCTGAGCTTTCAAAGTAACAACTTCCTTTTAATATCTGACATGCCTTATGGAAACAGTAGGATTTCAGCAGTGACATTATGTTTATTGGATTAACAGAAAATATGCAATATGCATCATAACAAAATTAGACTGGTGCATAAATGTGGGCCCCCCAACAGAGATATGACATCAATACTTAGTTGAGCCTCCTTTGTAAATCTAACAGCCTCTAGACGCTGTCCTCCTATAGCCTCTGATGAGTGTCTGGATTCTGGATGGAGGTATTGTTGACCATTCTTCATACAACATCTCTCCAGTTCAGTTCAATTTGATGGCTGCTGAGCATGGACAGCCTGCTTCAAATCATCCCATAGATTTTCGATGATATTCAAGTCAGGGGACTGTGATGTCCATTCCAGAGCATTGTACTTCTTCCTCTGCATGAATGCCTTTGTAGATTTCCAACTGTGTTTTGGGTCATTGTCTTGTTGGAATATCCAACCCCTACGTAACTTCAACTTTGTGACTGATGCTTGAACATTATCCTGAAGAATTTGTTAATATTGGGTTGAATTCATCCGACCCTCAACTTTAATAAGGGCCCCAGTCCCTGAACTAGCCACACAGCCCCACAGCATGATGGAACCTCCACCAAATTTGACAGGAGGTAGCAGGTGTTTTTCTTGGAATGCTGTGTTCTTCTTCCGCCATGCAAAGTGCTTTTTATTCTGACCAAGTAACTCCATTTTTGTCTCATCAGTCACTTTGTTCCAAAATGAATCTGGCTTGTCTAAATGAGCATTTGCATACAACAAGCGACTCTGTTTGTGACGTGAGTGCAGAAAGGGCTTCTTTCTCATCACCCTGCCATACAGATGTTCTTTGTGCAAATTGCGTTGAATTGTAGAACGATGTACAGATACACTATCTACAGCAAGATGTATTTGCAGGTCTTTGGAGGTGATCTGTGGATTGTCTGTAACCATTCTCACAATCCTGCTCATATTCCGCTCCTGTATTTTTCTTGGCCTGCCAGACCTGCTGGGTTTTACAGCAACTGTGCCTGTGGCCTTCCATTTCCTGATTCTATTCCTTACAGTTGAAACTGACAGTTTAAACCTCTGAGATGGCTTTTTGTAGCCTTCCCCTAAATCAGGAGACTGAACAATCTTTGTTTTCAGATCTTTGGAGAGTTACTTTGAGGATCCCATGCTGTCTCTCTTCAGAGGAGAGTCAATGGGAAGGAAGCACAACTTGCAATTGACCTCCTCAAATACCTTTATATCTCATTATTGGACACATCGGTCTATGAAGGCGTAACGAGTTCATCCAACCAATTTGGTGTTACAAGTAATCAGCATTGAGCAGTGACAGGCATTCAAATCAGCAAAATTACAAGGGGACCTACATTTGTGCACAGCCGGTTTTTCACATTTGATTTAATTTCATACAACTAAATACTGCTTCACTAAAAATCTTTGCTCAGAAAACACCGCAGTACTCAGATGTTCCTAGGAAATGAAAGACATACCACTGCTATCTTTTTTGTTGAAAGGAGAGTCAATTATTATGCAGGCTGAGAGGGGTTCCCAAACTTTTTCATATGACTGTATGTTGGAGGGCGGCAAATTGAAGCACCGAGCGGCACAAACTCCAGCTACACCACTGTTTGTGATGCATGCAGTTAATAAAATGTTGTGACGATTTGTTATTCCAACAGATGGCACATCACAAACCTTTGTAGCAATAAAATGCATTGTTAAAAATGTTTGTGAGGTGACATCTTTTGGAATGACAGAGACAAAGCAACAGGACAGATGCACAGGCAGACACACAGACACTTAACCTTTCATTAAGTGAATAATCTGACATTCTCCAGGGACAAGATCAAGAACTGCAGTTGTCAGGGGTGATTAGAAGTCGTGCTTTACATCCTTATGATATGGGAGGTCAAGCTGGAGTGCTGGGAAGAAAGCCACACAGGGAAAGAAAAAAAAAAACCTGCTAACTCCACACATTCAATGACTTGAACCCAGAAATAGCTAATGATTGTTTCATAGCAAACCTCATCAAGATTTAAGATATAACCAATTTAAAACACATGTTGACAGCAGTTCTAGCTATAATCATTGTATTCTATTCCCGTTGAGGCATCTTTATTTTATATTTGCATCGCTAATGATTTTTCCAAGGAGATGTACAAAAAATGAAGCTCACTAATAATCAGAAATACAAATTACTGCTGCAGGGCACTGGAGTCCATCCCAGCAGGCAGATCTACAGAAGGGGGTTAAAGCAAAATTGGATGGATAAATTGCTTTTACTATTGAGATATTATGTTCATGCCCCAGACCTCAGTTTGCTTCTCTATCTACCACAGAAGGTGCACAAATTGCTCAGCATCCTAACAAAAAAAAATAAAGTGAAACTTAAATACTCATAAGTAATTTACAGACAAGCTGGTGATCTGAAGACTAATTTGTTTCTGGCTTTTCTCCTAGTGCTGAATTTACAAGATAATTCACAAAGTATTAAAAACAAAAGCCTGCAATGAAAAAAAAATGTCCAAGATCCGTACAGAAGAATATCAGAATAGATCTTCTTGTAAATAAAGCAACTGTTAAGAGCCTGAAGACCATAGACTCCCAGTCAATGGACATTTTGAAAAAGAACACGATGGTCTCATAGGGTTTAGAAGCTGCTTTGAATGATATGAGCTCTTTTTAAGGCACTCACTCAACAAAATTTCAATCAAAACAAAAAATCTATAACTGAACACTCCAATTGAGAGACACCATTAGAGCTGTACAAGGAACCATTATCAGGCACCATTGCCACAAGTGTCCACAATCCTAAGACCACTCTGTGTGACATTTGCATTTTTGTCCCTTTGTCTTTGTCATCCAAAAGGTTTATTTAGTTTCGGAGTGTGTGTAAGAGGTTGGCTCAGAATTATGCTGTTATGTCCGATAGATAGATAGATAGATAGATAGATAGATAGATAGATAGATAGATAGATAGAGGGCGGCATGGCGGCTCAGTGGGTAGCGCTGCTGCCTTGCAGTTAAGAGGCCTGGGTTTGCTGCATGGAGTTTGCATGTTCTCTCCATGTCTGCGTAGGTTTCCTCCAGGTTCCTCCTACAGTCCAAAGACATGCAGGTTAGGTGCATTGGCAATCCTAAACTGTCCCAATTATGTGCTTGGTGTGTGTGTGTGTGTGTGTGTGCCCTGCAGTGGGCTGGTGCCCTGCCCGGGGTTTGTTTCCTGCCTTGTGCCCTGTGTTGGCTGAGATTGGCTCCAGCAGACCCCCGTGACCCTGTAGTTAGGATATAGCGGGTTGGATGATAGATAGATAGATAGATAGATAGATAGATAGATAGATAGATAGATAGATAGATAGATAGATAGATAGATAGATATGAAAGGCACTATAATAATAATAATAATAATTCATTACATTTATATAGCGCTTTTCTCAGTATTCAAAGCGCTATCCACACAGGGAGGAACCGGGAAGCAAACACACAATCTTCCACAGTCTCCTTACTGCAAAGCAGCAGCACTACCACTGCACCACCTGTGAGGACACTACATGATAGATAGATAGATAGATAGATAGATAGATAGATAGATAGATAGATAGATAGATAGATAGATAGATAGATAGATAGATAGATAGATAGATAGATAGATAGATAGATAGATAGATAGATCAACTCTTTTTTGTGTCAAGATGGAAATCTGTGTTTTTACAGACACTCAATCAACAAATAAGTATGCGGAAATGTACAGGTATTCAGAAATATTTTTTGGATGTAGAAAAAACTGAGAGACAAAGAAAGGAGGCAACTTGGTAGTCAAAAGATATTATATATATATATATATATATATATATATATATATATATATATATATTTTTTTTTTTGTGATCAAATTTTTATTAACAAAGTATAAATTGTAAACAACTCCTTGACCAAGACCCTTCTTACCTGGTTACTCACTTTGGCCGACTCTAGGAAGAGTCCTGGTGGTTCCAAGCATTCTTGAGGCCATTGTGTTTCTGGAAACATTCAAAGCTTTACAAATGGATGTATCCCCTAACAATGATCTATGTCTTACTACA
Organism: Erpetoichthys calabaricus; assembly: GCF_900747795.2. Taxonomy (NCBI): domain Eukaryota; kingdom Metazoa; phylum Chordata; class Cladistia; order Polypteriformes; family Polypteridae; genus Erpetoichthys; species Erpetoichthys calabaricus. Next base: position 14,324,215 of record NC_041400.2, on the reverse strand, counting down.
ATTTGAGTTCCTTGGACTACATGGATTGATATGCAGTGTGAATTATGGGACCTTCAATACACAAGTATGTGTCTTTCTAAACAATGTCCAGCCAAAGAGTTTGCCACAGGTGGATTCCAGTCAAGTTCTAGACACATGTTATGGAGGATGAAAGCACCCGTCCGTAATCAAGTGTAGCGGGCACATATTTACACCACCCCAAGGATGGTGATTTATTTATTTTTTCATGTGGCAGACCCCAGGAACACACCCAGCCTTGGCCTGACTTGCACCATGCAGACACAGACAAGGAAACAAAAGGGTTTAACCAATAATCATACTGAATAAATTACTCAAAAATAGAAGGTAATACATAACTAAACAGTAAATGAAAAATCATAAACCCTTCCCGGGCAACTAATCGGCGATCCCCAAATTAACTCAATACAGCAACAACAGCAAGCACAATAAATACCTAACAATAAACACTAACGATAAAGTCCATAACACTGTCCAAAGGTAGCGGTAACAAGCCCAATAAACATGTAACAATAAGCACTAACGATAAAGTCTGTAACACGGTCCGAAGGTAGAAGCAACACGCAAGATAAATACTGTATCTAACAATAAACACGATAAAGTCTGTAACGTGGTCCAAAGGTAGCGGCAACAGATGATATGTAATGAAGACGAAATATGCTGATTCAGTGAATAGCTTGCTGTAAGTAATGTATAAACAGTCCTACTAGTATTCCTGATTCGGCGAGGGGTGTTGAGATTTGGGAGCACTCCCTTTAACGAAACACGATGATCAATCCAACTCACTACTCACACAACAGGCCGACACAAGACAGTCTATACATCCATACAAGTGCGATAATTCAGGATAATGATGATAATCCAAAGGTGATGGTGTTGCTGACAAGACAGTCGGGTGAACTCAGACACAAGAGCGGGCTTCCTTACTCTCTAGCCAGCTTCCTTTTCCAAAGCTCCCACTGGCCAATCTTGTCCCTAGCAACCCCTGCGTTCTCCACAGACATCCAATCAGGGCCACAGCAGGGTCTGCTGGTAGTTGAAGTCCTTAAGTCACGTAGCACTGCCACAGGTGGACTTCAGTCAAGTTCTAGACACGTCTCAAGGAGACTGAAATCACCTGACCGCAATCAGGAGGGTCACACCAAGGGGTCTCAATACTTCTATGACTTAAAGATTTCAGTTTTGGATTTTCAATACATTTGCAAACCTTTCTGAAAATATGTTTTCACTGTGTTGTTATGGGTTATTGAGTGTCCACTGATGGGCAAAAATGTCACATTTATCCATTTGAAAGTAAATGTACAACACAATAAAGTGTGCAGAAAGTGAGGGAGGTCTGGGGGCTTTCTGAATTCAATGCAGCTTTGTGAAGGGAGCCTCAGGCACAATTAAATGGTTTTTTATATTTCATTTTTGTGTTAACATTTTTTTAAATGTAATTGATTTTATTAAAATCAAATAACATTCCATACACATAACCCAAGTTTTACAAAAAAAAGGTTCTAAACAAATAAACCCCAACCCCTGAGAAAGAGAGCTAGGCCAACAGTGTAAAACTTTATGCTAGTAAAGATAAGTGAATAGATAAATTAATAATAAATGAATAGATAAATGGAGTAAAGGAGGGGAGAGAACCTGCTTCCTCGATTTAAATGCTTCTTCTAAAACGTTATTGATTTGATCCTGCTAGGTTTTGAAAAAGTTTAGCACAGATCCTCTAAGTGCGAATTTGATTTTTCCAATTTCAAATAGTATATAACATCACTTACCCACTGACTTAGAATAGGAGAGTTGGGATTCTTCAAGTTGAGTAAGATAAGTCTGTGTGCCAATAGTGTAGTAAAGGCAATCACAGTTTGTTTGTCCTTCTCCACTTTAAGCCCATCTAGAAGTAGCCCAAACACAGCTGTTTTTGGATTAGCAGGGATTGTGACCCCAAGGCTGTCTGAGAGGCATTTAAAGATTTCGGTCCAAAATGATGTTAATTTGGTGCAGGCCCAAAACCTGTCACCTAGTGAGGCTGGAGCTCGATTGCAATGTTTGCAGGTTGGCTCTTGCCCTGGAAACATTTTGGACAATTTTAAATGAGAAAGATGCGCTCAATATATAATTTTAAGTTGAATAATTCTATGCTTTGTGCATATGGAGCTCGAGTGAATTCTCCTTTTCTGAGATGTTGAGTGAGAGACCCTTTTCCCAATGTTCTGTTGGATCTTTGAAAGGGAGGGACTGTAAAATGGTTTTATATATTGCAGAAATGCTGTCTGAGTCCTCAAGACCGATCAATATTTTTTCCAGCATCGAGGTAGGTGGGAGGTGAGGAAAATTGGGCAGGTTCTGTTTAACAAAGTTTCGAATTTGAAGGTAGTGAAAGAAATGTGTTGCTGGAAAGTTAAATTTGGAATGTAATTGTTCGTAGGATGCAAAGTCGTTGTCTATGTACAGATCTCTAAGTGATTTAATCCTAAATGTTTTCCAGACGTTAAAAACTGCATATGTTTGAGAGGGTGGAAAAGGGTGGTTCTCGTGCAGAGATGCCACAAATAAAATCTTCTCTATCTTAAAATACTTCCTACCTTGGTTCCATATTCTGAGTGAGTTGGGTTGTTAGTATATTGGCGATAACTTGTATTTATTGGGGTGCTTAGCAAGGAATATAAAGAAGTACTTCAGGATTTCTATTATTTCAATTGTGGACCAAGCCTGTGTATGTTCATCTGTTTGTGTCCATGTCCATGTTTTTATAGTTTGTCTGTTTGCTGCCCAACATTTTTTTTTAAATAAGTGAAGGAAAGTCTAAAAAGTCTAGCATGTGTAGCATAATCATTTATAAATAGCTGGGAAGGTGAAAGGGCTCAAATGATATAAAGTTTGGGATAAATTAAAACAATATGCACAGACCTATGTGCTAACTTGATAGTGTTTGAGTGGTGCAATCAGCACCTCCACAGCTAAGACATTTTCCGACCTGCACGTTTGGTTTTCATTTAGGTGCCAGCTATCGATCAGGCCTCTTAATTGAGAAAGGCACTCACTTGGTCAATAACATTTAGCAATGCTTTTTAAGCATCTTTTTTTCTTTTTGATGTATGCATTTCTTTATTTGAATGTACAGTTAAGCAAATGCATCCGTAATCAGGTCACAAATGATCAATTTCTACTGCATCTGAACTGCATTTTTTTGTCTATTTGAATTTATATTTATTGTTAGCATGTAGCCTTAGTGATCCATACTCAACAAGGAAAGGTTAAAATGAAAAGATTATCCTGACCCTTACTAGAATTAAATATTAATACAGACTTATTACAAAGAAAATGTGCCCACCAAAGCCACCTTATCAAGATAGGCGGACACTGATTTGTCTCTTTGCGTTATTGGCAATTGTGTTCTCATTGACAGGAAGGGGTCTGCTATTGGTGAAGTAGCAATTAGTTCTCTCATTATGATGCAGCCCTCCTCAAATTAATCAGTTGCATTGCTGGGCATACATTAATGCAGCCATGATAAAAATTTTTAAGGGATGCACATGGGTATACACATTTTTCTCAGTCTGAGCAGCACACTGCAGTAGGTTATGAGACAGCAAATTTAAAAACGAATATAATCGTGGAAGAAAAAAAAGCCTGTAAGCTCTTCAGTATCTGGTGGTAATCATATTCACGCAAGTATTCAGACCCTTTACTCAGTAGTCAGTTGAAGCCCCTTTGTCAGCAATTCTATACAATACAATTTTTTTTGTATAGCCCAAAATCACACAAGAAGTGCCACAATGGGCTTTAACAGGCCCTGACTTTTGACAGCCCCCCAGCCTTGACTCTCTAAGAAGACAAGAAAAAAACTCCCAAAAAAAAAACATTGTTGGAAAAAAATAGCAGAAACCTTAGGAAAGGCAATTCAAAGAGAGACCCTTTTCTAGGTAGGTTAGGCGTGCAGTGGGTGTCAGGGGGTCAAAACAATACAATACACAGAACAGAACACAAGTAATTCTTGATACAATATAATGGTGCAATAGAAATATTACAAGTCTAGAGCAGAAGTCAAAATTAGATGATATTACATAATAGGATTTGGATTTGTTCAGAGTCCTGGAGACCTCAGCCATCAAGCTGCCTCCCCTTTTTGGGCATTTCACAGTTGAGTCAATGCTGGGCTAACCAATCCAATTAAAGGATCCCTCTACCCGACGATTCCTGCAATCCTCCATCAGAGCTGACTTTACCTCAGGCAGGCAAAACTACTTGGCAGTAGGGTAGTGGCGCCAAGTGCCACATCTAAGTACCGAGAAGAGAAACGGAATAGGTGAGGGTTAATAACAAATTATATATTACTAGCTGTGTAAGCCCGTGCTGTAAAAATCCTGGGCTTATAGAAACCATGGATTCTGGCACTTCAATCAATCAATTGTATCAGTTGTGCATTAGCGGCGCTGCAAGGTTCTCTTTCCCTGGCGGTTTAGTTTTCCAGACATGGTCACCTCTGTTGTCTATCTGCAGCTAAGCGAGTTTCTCTCTCCTCCGAGGTTTTGTTCTGCCCGATGTGCTTGCCTTGCTTGTGTATTAGCGGCTAAGCGAGTTTCTCTTTTGTCAGCGGTTTCACTTTGGCCACAGAGTCAATTTCTTTGAGCGTCATGCTGTAGCCTCGCACTTCCGGGCCAGACAGACAGTCAAACACACTTCCATGCGTAGACGTTTATATATAAGATATTCTAGCCTGGAGTCTTCTTAAAGTATGACGTGACAAGCTTCTCACATCTGTGATTTAGGGATTGTCTGCCATTCTTCTCTGCAGATCCTCTCAAACTCTGTCACGTTGGATGGAGACCCTTTTCAAGTTTCTCCAGAGAAGTTTGATTGGGTTCAGGTCCAGACTCTGGCCTGAGCCACTCAAGAACATTCACAATGACGACCCTAAGTCTCTCCTGTCTAGTCTTTGCTTTGTATTTTGGGTCATTGTCCTGTTACAAGGTGATCCTTTGGCCAAATCTTTGCTCCAGAGAGCTCTACAGAAGGTATTTATTAAGGATATCTCTGTACTTTGCACTGGTCACCTTTTCCCAGCCGGGTTCTCCCGCTCCCTGACACTGAAAAACAACCCACCATGCTCAACTGTTGGAATGGTATTGTATGTGTTCCCTCCAGATATAATGCTAATCTTGGTTTCATCAGACCACAGAATTTTGTTACTCACAGTGTCAAAGTCCTTTAGGTGCATTTTTGCAAACTTCAAGGAAGCTTCTATGTATCTTTTACTGAGGACAGGCCTCTGTCCAACCACTTTGTCATAAAGCCCAGATTGGTGAAGAGTTGGAAGCTTCTCACATCCCATACAGTTCTCTGGATTTCAGCACAGAGTGACCGTAGGTTTCTTGGTCATCTCACTCACCATAGATCTTCACAACCCCCCATTGCTCTGTTTGGCCAGCAGCCAGCTCAAAGTGCTTGTTCCGAACTTCTTTCATTTAAGAAACTAAGGGGCTCTGCCCCCTGCTCGCTTTGCTCGCCAACCCCTGGTTGGTCGTTGCGCTACACACTAGCCATTTCGCGGCTCTGCTGCTTGTGTATGGGGAAGCGGATGTACAATTTAAATTGATTGTTATTTTCATAAGAATTGTTACATATGCATAATAGACCTAACTATTTTACATTACAGCAAGTAATTAACTATAGTAAAAAATAGTAAAACGTAATAAATTGAAAGAAAATTATGTTTCATGTTGCGCTTGAGGTATTTGTTGTGTTATATGTTTTTGTTCTGTTTGGCTTTGAAATTAACATGCAAATACTTTTTAAACATACACCTTTACTGTAAAACTCAATTAAGTTAAGTTTTTGTCAATATCGCATTGAATTTTGATTCCGTGTTTGGAGTTATATCTTGACAACGCAACATATAACTGCCCGTTAGTGAATATCGTTTCTTTCTCTCTAATAAATAAACCGACTTTTTTGAATGTTTGTCCCTTTGATTTGTTAATTGTCTTAGCAACAGTTATTTTAATGGAAAACTGTAAATGTTTTAATACGAATGTTATATCAAGAACTCCTTTGGTGTCTAATGTTATCCCTTGAAGATGTACTACATTACCTTTGTTGTCGCCTGTTAAAATTTTACATGTCAGAATTGTTTGACCAATTTTCAATACAACTAATCTTGTCCTATTGCATAGCCCATCACTCAGACATAAATTCCTCAATAACATTACGATACATCGTCCTTTCAACAGTAATTTGGCCGGTGGAAGACCGGGCGGTGTTAATGGTTGTAGATATTCTTTGTGATATTGTAAGTTGATTCGTGATATTGTAAGCTGATGTTTTCATCTTACGCACCATCACCACTAACTGTTTCAGCATAGTCTATTGATAAGCATTTATCCAATTTGCCATGTAAGTGATCAACAATTTTCACGTTAATTCATTTGACTTCATCATTTCTCGGTGCTAGGATTGCCCGTGTACTCATTTCTTCTGTTGATGACCCTTCAGGATGAAATTCTTCAACAAGATTTGGACATAATAAGTCTTCTTTTATTGGGAACTTAAAGTGAGAAAAACATAAAAATTTATAAGAGCTGAGAGTGCAAGAACTGTGTCTGACAAAAGCATTCCCACGAATGACAGGTGAGAGGACCGTGGGTGTGGACTGTTAACCATAAATCGTTGAGAGGAGGGCGGGACTTGCCAAGAGATTATTTTCAATAGTCTCATCTCGTCTCAAGATTTTCTTTTATAATAGAGAGATATAGAAGCAACTATGACCCCTGGGAATCTTCAAATCTGCAGGACTTGTTTTGCACCCTTCCCCAGATCTGTGCTTTTACACAATCCCGCCTTTCATCTCTGCAGATAATTCCTTCAGTCTCATGGCTTAGTTTTTGCTCAGTTGTGGGATCTTCCATAGACCGGCGTGTGCCTTTCCTAATCATATGCGATCAATTGAACTGACCACAGGCATTCTGCAAAACATGGTGTAAAAATATCTCAATGAAGATCAATAAAATAGGATACACTTGAGGCAAATTTCATGTGTCATAATAAAAGATCTGAATACTCGTGACACTGTGATACTTTAGTTTTTTTTACTTTTAATAAATCTGCATCTGTTTCTAAAATCGTTTTGCTTTCTCAGTCTGGGGTATTGAGTGTTGCTTGAGGAGGGAAAAATAAATGTAAATGATTTTAGTACAGAGCCGCAACAACAAACTGAATAAAAAGTTCAGACTCGACTGTCTATATCCGAAATTCTCTTTTCTTTCTATTCTGCTTTAGTTTATATCATTAAGCATTTATCTGTTTGTTGGAAAGCAGCACTTGTTTCCGTTATTTACTCCTCTCCCCAATTTGGCAGATTGTCATCAGTCTTACATCTACAGTACTGTACTTCTTTTGAGTTTTTTTTCCTAAGTTGCATGTGTGCTTAAAATAAAATACTATACACCCCAGGTCCACACTTACTTTAAACTGAACCATCAAAGTCCTCTTCTTAAAATCCGAATGGTAAAAAGGTGCTGCCTACTTCAAAAGTCTTTAATCAAAAGCAGTTTTATATTGCGATGAATGATGGCTAATTGAAGACAACTTCCTTTCATTCTTGTCACATTTTGCTGCAAAAAGAATCTCATAGTGACAATACAAAGGAACCGCTCAAGATTAATGGAGGAATCTTGTGGGATTACAGTCCATTCGTCATAGAGCCTGATCGGTGAGCTAAACAGAGGGTTACAAGCACTAAGAAGACAGTTCTGCACATCACACACAAGCTCAGAAGGATTAGGCTTTAAGAATGGAGACAGACAAAGTTATTCCTTATGCTGCTTATATCTTTGATTTCTAGAGTATTTCTTGAAAATGTGAAAACAGATGTATTTATAAACAGCATTGGCATGTTTAAAGTGTGGAAAGAGAAATTATTAAGAAAATGTGTGAAGGAAAATAACAGTACAGTTTATGATGATGTAGCCAAAAATGTTTCTGGTCACTGCTTAGAATAGGGCCTTTACGCAAAATTAAATCCACTGTGATTAAATGCTGTATAACAATTAAATGTGAAAAGTTCCAAGGAGGTGAATACTTTCTGTAGGTCCTGGACATTCATCTAGATAGATATTTTAGCATAGTTGCCAGGATTAGATAAATAGTTACATGTATAGATATACAGATAGATAGATATGTAGATAAATAAAGGAACTATATAATAGATAGACATATATTTAGCATAGTTGGCAGGATTAGATAGATAGATAGATAGATAGATAGATAGATAGATAGATAGATAGATAGATAGATAGATAGATAGATAGATAGATAGATAGATAGATAGATAGATAGATACTTTATTAATCCCAATGGGAAATTCACAAAATTAAATTAATAAAATAAATAGCTACATGTATAGATATACAGATAAATAGATATGTAGATAAATAAAGGAACTATATAATAGATAGACATATATTTAGCATCGTTGGCAGGATTAGATAAACAGCTACATAGAGAGATAGACAAAATCACTATATAATAGATAAATAGAAGTTTCAGCATAGATAGCAGGATTAAATAGATAGATATTTAGCATAGGTGGCAGGATTAGATAAATAGCTACATAGATAGATAGAAGCACAATATAATAGATAGATAGATAGAAGTTTTAGCATAGATGGCAGGATTAAATAGATAGATATTTAGTGTAGTTGGCAGGATTAGATAAATAGTTACATGTATAGATATACAGATAGATAGATATGTAGATAAATAATGGAACTATATAATAGATAGACGTATATTTAGCATAGTTGGCAGGATTAGATAAATAGCTACATAGAGAGATAGACAGATAGAATCACTATATAATAGATAGATAGAAGTTTTAGCATAGATAGCAGGATTAAATAGATAGATATTTAGAGTAGTTGGCAGGATTACATAGACAGATATTTAGCATAGGTGACAGGTTTAGATAAATAGCTACATAGATAGATAGAAGTTTTAGCATAGATGGCAGGATTAAACAGATAGATATTTAGTGTATTTGGCAGGATTAGATAAATAGCTACATGTATAGATAAACAGATAAATAGATATGTAGATAAATAAAGGAACTATATAATAGATAGACATATATTTAGCATCGTTGGCAGGATTAGATAAATAGCTACATAGAGAGATAGACAGATAGAATCACTATATAATAGATAGATAGAAGTTTTAGCATAGATGGCAGGATTAAATAGATAGATATTTAGTGTAGTTGGCAGGATTAGATAAATAGCTACATAGAGAGACAGAGGCACTATACAATAGATTGAAGTTTTAGCGTAGATGGCAGAATTAGATAGATAGATAGTGGCACAGTGCTATAATTTAGTAAAAAAAAGTATATTTTCACATATATCAGCCAAGATCAGCTATAAATTTCTTTTATTTTTCTATAAATATGACAATAATTACAGACATGTATCACTAACACTACCTGAATATAAATTGACTTGACATTGCCAGTTAACAATTTCATAAAACTAATTAATTTTATCTGTAACGTGCTTTTCTTTGCTGTTTTGTGTAACACCTACAGGTCATTTTCCTCACAGAACAGGATTTTGTAACAACAAAATTATAGATTGCAGTTCTCTTAACAATGACTTTGGGGCATGTGTCTTTCTTTCTTTTTTTTTTCTTAGAACAGTGGTTTGTAAATAAAATGTTAATTGCTATTTTTGACTTCAGGACTGCTAAAAATGAATCAAGCTGTTGCTTATTTTTAATTCATGTTTTTACAATGAAATAACCACACTCAGAAGTTCACAAAATTTGCTGGAAGTCAGTTACCACATAAAAGGATCCCATACTAATTCTGTTTGGAAAACACACCCATGATTCAGCTTAATGGGCTACCAACAGCATCTGTGAACTTTCTGAAAACTTACTTTATCTTTCTCCTATAAAGCAAAAAAAAAAAGTTTCCAAAAATTATTATGTTTTTCCTAGTATGACCTGATTCAAAAAATTATTAAAATATATAAGGGCATTTTAAATGGAGAAATAGCACCAGAACTGGACTCAAATCTGACAGTGGCCCTAATCCCAAAGAAATCTGTCATCTGACGACAAAATAACTAATTTGACCCTAATAATTTGCTGCAGAAGTTATCTTTTCTAAGAATATAACAAATTTCATAAACGAGAAGAAGCTATTCAGTCCATCAAGCTCGTTTGTTTAGCTAATAGATAAACTGTTCCGATACCTCATCCACATTCTTTTTCAAGGTTGTCAAGGTTTCTACTTTAATTCCATGGTTCGGTAGTTTGTTTCAGATTCCCACCACTCTTTGCATGATGAAGTGCTTCCCAGCTTTATTCTAAATTGCTATTCCCCTTAATTTCGACTAATGTCCTTGAGAACATGATTCGCCATTTAGTTGAAAGCTGGATCAACTTTACTGGCCACAATGGATGTTGAGGCACTTTACACAAACATCCCCCATGATGATGGCGTATTGGCATATTGGTACCTCAAACAACATGATTTACCCACAAAGTCAGAAATAGAAATGATAAAATTCACTCTGACACATAATCTATTCTCTTTTGGACAGGATTGCTACTTACAACAAATGGGGACTGCAATGGGATGTCGGTTTGCACCTCACTATGCAAACCTATTTATGGCAAAATTGGAGGAAGATTTCATGTCAATGTGCATCGTAAAACCAATATTGTATCTCCGTTACATAGATGACATCTTCATAATCTGGACTGCCAGTGAGAAGGACCTCCTCCATTTTCATAATGAATATAACTCTACTCACCCCAACATAAAGCTGAAGCTGAATTACTCAAAAACAGAAGTCAGCTTCCTTGACAACACCGTTCAACTGAAAGACAACACCCTTGTAACTTCTGTTTTTCACAAACCGACAGACAGACGGACCTACCTGAAAAGTGATAGCTTCCACCCCAAGCATATAAGGCGCTCCATTATTTTCAGCCAAGCAATACGGTACAATCCTATTTGCTCAGACCGGACAGACCGGGATCAACAACTGCAGGAGCTCAGACAAGATTTCATCAGACAAGGTTACACCCCTAAAACAACAGACACTCAAATAAGAAGAGCTACTGCCATACCCAGAGACAACCTTCTGGAATATAAAAACAAAGACAACAAGAACCGCGTCACCTACAACCCACATCTTGAAACACTTCGAAAAATTATAAAAGAACTTCAGCCAATATTAAACAATGACCAAACACTGAAAAATGTATTTCCTGAATCTCCCCTCCTGGCATACAGACAACCACCAAACCTTCAACAACTAATTGTCCAAAGCTCCCTAAGTGAACCAACAGAAAATGGCACATCTCCATGCCTACAGAAAAGATGCAAAACGTGTGCCCACATTTATGATACAGACCGTATAGTTATACCACACTGCCGACTTGAACATCACATAAAGGGATCATTTTCTGCAGATCATCTAATGTAGTCTACCTAATTTTTTGCATGAAATGTCCTGACACTGCACTCTATGTGGGAGAAACTGGACAAACACTCCGCCAGAGAATGAATTTACACAGGTTCCACATTAAACATGGCAACACAAATGTTCCTGTAGCGGCCCACTTCAACAGCCATGAACACTGTGAGAGGGACTTTAAAGTCACAGTGCGTATGGGCAACTTCAAAACACAGCAAAAGAGAAAAGAATGGGAAGTTAAACTCATGCTAAAATTTAATAAATTATAACATGGGTTGAATAGAGATACGAGTTTTATGGCCAGATATGAGGATTGTTTACATCTCTCAGAATGACAGACAACCTGTCTACAGATCCACATCGTTTTGAAAAACTCATTACAAACTTCAAAAGACTTTGTTGGACAGTTATCTTATCCAGAGATCTTGACCATACATTGTTCTCTTCTCTCTTGTTAAATTAACCCTAGCCTGAATGAATCTATTAATTTTTTACATTTAAAATTTCTCATTTAAAGATTTACCAATGTTGTTTCTTGTCCTAGAGTGTGTATATAAACATAGGGAACTCCAGTTTCTGTATTACATCTTGCCTGAAGAAGGGGCCTGAGTTGCTTCGAAAGCTTGCATATTGTAATCTTTTTAGTTAGCCAATAAATGATACTCACGTCACTCGCACATGTGCAATGTGCTGTTCACATTATTATTATTTGTATCAATATTATACTTTCTACACTTCTGACTTTGTACTTTTAGTGTCTTGCATGTTTTACAGTAGAAAGATGAGATTTCATAAAAATGTAATTTTTCAAGCCAAAAAACACCACGCTTTTCACTTGTTTTTATTGAGAACAAATGTAACGCTAAAGATGTTAATAACTGTAAAATTCTGTATTTAAAGATAACCGGATTATACTTTTGAAATTTGGCTATGAATTAACAACAATTTGCGGTGGGCTGGTGCCCTGCCCGGGATTGGTTCCTGCCTTGCGCCCTGTGTTGACTGGGATTGGCTCCAGCAGACCCCCGTAACCCTGTGTTCGGATTCAGCAGGGTTGGAAAATAGATGGATGGATGGATTAACAACAATATGTAACAATGTAGACCTGTCACCCCCCAGACGTTGAAGTCCTGTGACCCTTGGGTAGTAGTTGGGTCACCTGTCACATATAAAAAGAAAACAAAACATCAGTCCCTAAAGTCTAAGTTTGCAGCGTTGGACACAACTGTTTTTGAGAGCTGGCATTACAAGTTCTTTTTTCAACACATATGAAAAGGAAGTGTGCACATTTGCTTCAGTTTTAGTCTTACAAAAACACATTCATTATTAATGCTGATATTTACAGTGTGTGCTTTGTGTTACCTCATTGCATATTTTTTATTACTTGCACAGAGCTGATTTATTTATAAATTGCAGTTAGCAGTCATCTCATCCTTCGGTTCCTCATCACATATTCCACTATTATTACAATTCCTCAATGGTCTTTAATGGGTTGTGTAACCCCAGTTACCATGCTAATATTTTTTCCTGGTAGCTTTTAGTGCTCATAGCCTGTCACCTTCCAATTTGTTGCTTACACCGTAATAGATACAAGAAGTAACTAAATCAAACGGCACTTGAAACACATCATGCATTAAGACAGCAGCCACCTTCGTGAAAAACCTCAGCCATGAACTCTGTGGGTATCTGAATGTCTCCAGAAATCACATCTACTGAGATAAACAGGAAATACTGAATACTTTGAGAAGATGAGATGTGTGCATGAAGGTACAAATATGAGAGCATCTCACGACAACTAACCTTCTCATGACAGCAGTTATGTAATTAAAAACATGTAATAAATAGATAGAGGCACTATATAATAGATAGATAGAAGTTTTAGCGTAGATGGCAGGATTAGATTGATAGATATTTTAGCATAGTTGGCAGGATTAGATAAATAGCTACATAGATATTTTAGCATAGTTGGCAGGATTAGATAGATAGATAGATAGATAGATAGATAGATAGATAGATAGATAGATAGATAGATAGATAGATAGATAGATAGATAGATAGATAGATAGATAGATAGATAGATAGATAGATCTTGTGTGTACTGTATACAAAAACAAAGGAAAATAAATGAAGAATTGCGCTAAAATATCATACAAAACAACAAATGTGTATCCAGTCCAGGTAATATAAATTGTGTGCTTGGGGAGCAACCTAACAGCTTAGGTAAGTGTGATATACCGGGGCACTCTCTTATAACACTCTCTCTTCTTCCTCTCCTTCTGCAGAAAGGAAGATTCACACCTCTCCCACTCTGGCATCACTTCAATCGGTCAGACCACCTGGGCCCGCCTCTTCCTCCCAGAATTCCTCACAGAGGGGATCGACGCCATTTTAAGAGACGAACATCTTGAGAAGTAAACAATCAACAATTTGCGCAGTACCACGTGATTTCTTTTACGTCTTTTGCGCATACAATATATGGGGGTTGCCTTTGGGGTCCCCCAGACCCTTTATCTTTTGCTTTGTGTCCCCTTTACAGAGTATATGTAGAGCTTACATGCTTACAAGAACCAGAAATAGACGCTTGGGTGTATTACACAAGGATTTGTCATTTTTCACATTGGCTTCCAATGAAATTCTACATTGAGTACAAAAATATTGCTGCACACCTATAAAGCATTAGTAACCAGTAAGGGGCACCAATAAACCCCAAACCCCAGACACAATCACACCTAACACAGTCACGGATCCAAATATTGTCCCTTTTATTAAGAACGTTACCTTGACCAACAGGTAAGCATGATCAAAGTATGGCAAAACACAGAAGTGCAATTCCTCCTCTCTCCTTCCACTCCTCTAAAGAGTTTTGTCCTCTGCCTTCCAACATTGACTCCTCAGGTAAAGCAGAGCAGCCACTTTTAAAATGGACCTTGAAGTACTTTCAGGTCAAGCAGAAGTCTGCAAGAGTGGGGACCATGAATCCCCATGGCACCCCCTGGCAGCACCCATGGCATATAACAAGACTGCTCCCCAGCACTACAGTTCCCAGCATGCCCTGCGGGTGACTATACGGGCGCTGAAGCCTCAGGGTGCTGCTCTCTACCATGCAGATGGTCCAGACTGATAGTTTCCACCTGTTTATCCATTATACTGGCCTGCCAGCTGGGTAAGAACCTTCAGTTCACCTCTGTTGGGATTCCAGTGAACCCACTTCCACAAGGGCATCTATTACCCACCTCCTGGTCGAGGCAGGACAGTCCTTGCCTTTCTTCTTGTGTGTGGTAGAACTCAACATCTTCATTAAAGAAATAAACTTATCCTCTAACAGGAGAAATCAGTAATCAAGCAGGAGAAAAGGTTGTCAATATGTGTCATTTATTATTCTTGAGCTAAAGCTTGAACAGGGAGCATGATCAGAATGGTCGTAGAAACAAAGGATACGGATTTATTTTATAAACTATTGAATTTACATACTGCGGTGGGTTGGCACCCTGCCCAGGATTGGTTCCTGCCTTGTGCCCTGTGTTGGCTGGGATTGGCTCCAGCAGACCCCCGTGACCCTGTTTTCGGATTCAGCGGGTTGGAAAATGGATGGATGGATGGATGAATTTACATACAGTGTCAATCAAAGCATATATTTTACTCTGGTT
Source organism: Erpetoichthys calabaricus (assembly GCF_900747795.2). NCBI lineage: Eukaryota > Metazoa > Chordata > Cladistia > Polypteriformes > Polypteridae > Erpetoichthys > Erpetoichthys calabaricus. Next base: position 14,309,076 of record NC_041400.2, on the reverse strand, counting down.
GGTTGATTGGTTTACACCCAAATTACTTATCTCTACATATATATAATCCAACATCTGTCTGTATGTATGTCTGTCCGCTTTTCATGAGAGAACTACTTAACGGATTTACATTGGGTTTTTTTCTATAATTTGCTTGAACATTCCGGTTGATTTTACGACTTCTCTCATTGCGCTAAATATCATAGTTCGCTTGTGATACCGATTTATTTGGGTGAATCCAGCAGACATGCAGTGGGCCAAGGGGAGGGGGTGGGACTCTCCTCACTCACACACCAGCCTTGGGATGTGTACCTTACCTCCGCTTAGGCAGCAAACGAGAGAACTACTTAACGGATTTACATCGGGTTTTTTTCTATAATTTGCTTGAACATTCTGGTTGATTGTACAACTTCTCTGATTACGCTATGCATCATAGTTCGCTGCGGTACCAATTTATTTATTTAATCTGAGACACACACAGCGGGCCAAGGGGAAGGGGAGGCAGGGCCCTCCTGACTCACGTGCCAGCCTTGGGACGTTCCTTACCTCCACTTAGCTAGTGAACGAGATAAATGCTTAACGGATTTAGATCATTTTGTTTTCTATAATTTGCTTGAACATTCTGGTTGATTTTGTGACTTCTCTCATTGTGCATTAGAATCATAGTTCGCATGCAGTAGCGACATATTCATGCTAATCCGAGGCAGAGGCTGTGGGCTGAGGGGAGGGAGAAGCCTGACATCAGGAGTGGGGAGCCGGTCAGGGCCCTCCTCACTGTCCTGTTTCATGGCTATACTGTATATACCATAGCCAATCTGACCAATTAGATTGCTTGGAGGGACTGAACACACATACACACATTAACACACACACACACATAGATAGATAGATAGATAGATAGATAGATAGATAGATAGATAGATAGATAGATAGATAGATAGATAGATAGATAGATAGATCTTTATTGTCATTGTCACATGCACACAGGGACAGTAGCATTTTATTATATAGTAAACTATAAAAATATATATTAATTAAATGACTTAATGAAAGTATACAAACACACGGCAATAGGACATTGTATAGTCTGAGGCACTGTCTTCATTTATAATATGGATGGACTGAGAACAGAAGCTCCTCTTCAGTCTCTCTAAACTTTTCATAGGTTCATTATTAGTATCGTGGAAATTTCTCTTTAACTATATGTACTATTGTGAATTTTCCCTTGGGATTAATAAAGTATCTATCTATCTATCTATCTATCTATCTATCTATCTATCTATCTATCTATCTATCTATCTATCTATCTATCTATCTATCTATCTATCTATCTATCTATCTATCTATCTATCTATCTATCTATCTATCTTAGATACTAGTGTATATAACTACAGTATATAGTGTAACACAATAATCGTTTTAGTCCAAAAATGATAGATAAACTGATTAAACAGAGTCATTTGAGAATGTCACAGTCCAATCAATCCGTGATTAAATGATTCATTGATTAATATCCCAGCACATTTTCCATGATGCACATCATTTTTAATGAAACAGAAGAGAAAAGGCTTCATTTTGTCCTTATTTTAACAAGTCTTGACATCTTGGTGTGAGCACCACAGGTAGCTTGGTGAACATCAAAGTGATTCAAATATCAAAGCAATGTTCAATTTCTCTCCATGCTCCTTTTGTGATACCTGCTGTGATGACTGCTACAGCTGTCATGATCGCTTATCATAGGTGGTTTACATCCTGAATTTATTCAGAGTTTCACCTGAAGAAGTCCACTGGTGTTAGATGTGATTTTTTGAGTGGCCACCTCCATTTTTAAAGGTAAAAGGACATTCTATATTGGTTCATCTGCTCCCACACAGAGAGATGCCTGTCACATCACTAATATCATCATCTTTCCTCTATGCATACTCTTTTCTGTTATTATTATTATTATTTCTCTGTTTATTTCTTCTTGGGGCAGCTCTATTTCCCACTCCCCACTTCAGAGCACAGTACGCAGTTATCAAGCACACTTGAAGAGTCCCAATAAGACCAAAACATGTCTCATGTGCTCTTTATATTATTTCAGAGATACTGTATAACATATTACATATATATATATACTGTATGTATATACAGTATAGGTTGTGGTCACCCAAATGAAGAAGAGTCAATGAAACCGGAATAATTTTTGTGTGCCAACACATCCCTTCCTGTTTACTAATAAAGTCCAAAACAAAAACATTGATTGATGGAGTGAATAAAGACAGCAAAATTAAGTGCCACCTAACCAATTTGAGTTTAAAGTTTCGGCTCTGCCAATGGGTCCTCTAACTTGGAGCTCCCCTCATTAGGTCTTATCCATGGTCAATGATGTCTCCTTCTAGACAGTCATCCCTTTGAAGCTCCTGGACAGGAAGGGGTGGAGTCATTTGCCCTCACTGGGAGGTTCCTCAAGACTGTGGAAGAAGAAAATTATAAAACCGTTAGCAGCATTGCCCCCTCTTGGCTTGGGTGGTATCACATACCTGGGTTTGGATGGTAATCCTCAGACACACAAGCGTGACAATGTGTATTTTTTCTTTCATATATTATATATTTTTTTATGTATATTGTGAAATAAGCAGACAAATGCCACAGAAAAGGTTTGGAGCAACCACCTGTATACTTGAAATCAGGCTGCAAAGTAGCCAAATAAATGCCAAAAGGTAAAGGCCAAAACAGAACTGAGTGGATGAAACCAAATGGCAGTTTTATGGTTAGGCATAGGAAGTGAGGTCATCAGGCCCATGGCCAGAAGTGATGTCATCAGGGCCGGAACCAGAAATGAGGTCGTCAGGCCTGTTACTGGGGGGGACGGAAACGGAATAGATAGATAGATAGATAGATAGATAGATAGATAGATAGATAGATAGATAGATAGATAGATAGATAGATAGATAGATAGATAGATAGATAGATAGATAGAATCCCAAGGGGAAATTCACATACTCCAGCAGCAGCATACTGATAAAGAAACAATATTAAATTAAAGAGTGATAAAAAATGCAGAGTGATAAAAAAATTCCGCCACCCCCTGGTTTGGTGTGGAATTACTCTCATTTGAGCCCTTTAACTGCTTCCCATGCACATGCATGTGACAATATATTTGGCTAATGTTTATCGATGATGACAACATCAGGCCCAATTAAAATTTTTAAGTTCAGTGATCGCTCAGGTTACACAGTCAAAGGTGAAAATTAAACTGGCAGCCTTTGGGTTTTCAGTCCAGTGCCTAAACCAGTACATCAAGCTGCCTACCACCCACAGCGCCCTGTTAGTGTGTTGCCCACAGTATTTCTTTTATATACATGAGCTTATTCTCTTTTCTGACAAGTAAAGCTCTCTTACTACTAAACTTCTATCCTGTCTGAATGGATTGCATTAGTCTGGTTTAAAGTTTTCATTTCGACCAAACGATTTTGTTAATATTTCAGCAACTGAGCCAGCAATTGTTCATTTCAGCTTGGCAGCAGTTGGTGCTTTTCTCGCTCCATCCTGAGGTTATTTTAAAAACAGGACGAGATCACCAAGCCTTAAGGTTACGGACTAAAACAGAATGCCATTTCAGTTTAGAACAACTAATTAAAGAATGAGTCAAATGGCAAATTTAGCAAATACCTCTGCATCCTGCATTATGCAGAAGACAGTATTTTAATGAATATCATAAGCTACAGAAGAAAATGTATTAAATACCAAAGCATCCAGAAATTAGAACAATAAAAATCATTAAAAGGATCTATAGCGTCAGCTTATCATTTTCTCCTCACCACGTATTTCTATGATAATCACAGATCAGACTGTCTCATACCTGCTAAATCCAATACGGGGCTGCACCCCAATTAAGTCAAAACTCGGAAAATCCCAACATGGCTGAGAAAGGGTCATACTTCACTTTCTTTTTAACTGTGTTAGTGTACAGCCTGGTTTTTTTGCCCTGGCTTAAGTTTATTTTTATTTTGTGCGTCTTGTTTTTTTCTTGAGGATTTACTGGTTTTTCTTACTTTCTGCTTGATTTCTTGGATTCTTCTTTGATTTCGTGCATTGGGACTTGTTTGCTATTGAATTGCCTCTTAGGCAGCTCCTCTCGCCTCCTTTTCATCTTTGAGCACACACACACACACACACACACACACACACACACACATATATATATATATACAGTAATCCCTCCTCCATCGCGGGGGTTGCGTTCCAGAGCCACCCGCGAAGTAGGAAAATCCGCGAAGTAGAAACCATATGTTTATATGGTTATTTTTAGAATGTCATGCTTGGGTCACAGATTTGCGCAGAAACACAGGAGGTTGTAGAGAGACAGGAACGTTATTCAAACACTGCAAACAAACATTTGTCTCTTTTTCAAAAGTTTAAACTGTGCTCCATGACAAGACAGAGATGACAGTTCTGTCTCACAATTAAAAGAATGCAAACATATCTTCCTTTTCAAAGGAGTGCAAAGCAAGCAGTCAAAAAAAAAATCAATACGGCTTTTAAGTATGCGAAGCACCGCCGGTACAAAGCTGTTGAAGGCGGCAGCTCACACCCCCTCTGTCAGGAGCAGGAAGAGAGAGAGAGAGAGAGAGAGAGAGAGAGAGAGAGAGAGAGAGAGAGAAATAGCGAGAGACAGATAAAAAAAATCAATACGTGCCCTTTGAGCTTTTAAGTATGCGAAGCTCCGTGCAGCCTGTCCTTCAGGAAGCAGCTGCACACAGCCCCCCTGCTCACACCCCCCTACGTCAGCGCAAGAGAGAGAGAGAGACAGTAAGCTGGATAGCTTTTCAGCCATCTGCCAATAGCGTCCCTTGTATGAAATCAACTGGGCAAACCAACTGAGGAAGCATGTACCAGAAATTAAAAGACCTATTGTCCGCAGAAACCCGCGAAGCAGCGAAAAATCCGCGATATATATTTAAATATGCTTACATATAAAATCCGCGATGGAGTGAAGCCGCGAAAGGCGAAGCGCGATATAGCGAGGGATCACTGTATATTTTTTTAGGATAAAAAGTGTGGATGTATAAAGATTATTTTAAGGACTGTAAAACAAAAAATGCACTCATATGGGGAGACCATCTCTTTCAGTCTTTATCATTAAGGCAAGAACCATCAAGAACTTTATCATTCTCCCAATGTGCAATATAGGCCTTAAGTCAATCAGTGCAATTTGTACATTTAACCGGTGCAATTTGTATACTGTATATAATATGTGCAATTTGTATATTTTATAAAGTACTTTTATTACTATCCATCCATCCATTTTCCAACCTGCTGAATCCAAACACAGGGTCACGGGGGTCTGCTGGAGCCAATCCCAGCCAACACAGGGCGCAAGTCAGGGAACCAATCCTGGGCAGGGTGCCAACCCACCGCAGGACACTTTTATTACTATTCGGTTTGTTATTATTTTCTCTCTTCTTGTCTTTTTAACTCTTATGACTCACACTGAGTCGACTGCACCTTCAATTTCATTGTTCCTTTGTAAAAGTGACAATGACAATAAAGATCTATCTATCTATCTATCTATCTATCTATCTATCTATCTATCTATCTATCTATCTATCTATCTATCTATCTATCTATCTATCTATCTATCTATCTATCTATCTATCTATCTATCTATCTATCTACTGCACACATGCTGAGTTTCTTTCCTACTATGGTCACTCTGGTTAAACGCCATCTCTGGTTCATCTCTTGTTCTTTCCTAATTTCTGTTCTCTTCTACTCAATATAAATTATCTTTATTTTATCCAGGACTTCCCTAATATGCCGTACCTTATCAAATATATGCAGTCCCTTGTAAAACTTATTCATCCCATCCATCCATCCATTATCCAACCCGCTGAATCCGAACACAGGGTCATGGGGGTCTGCTGGAGCCAATCCCAGCCAAAACAGGGCACAAGGCAGGAACCAATCCCGGGCAGGGTGCCAACCCACCGCACTTATTCATCCCCCTCAGTGTTTATCCTGTTTTGTCACATTACAACCAGGGATTTAAATTGGATTTTTGGGGGGTTAGCACCATTTGATTTATACAACATATCTACCACTTTGAAAGTAAAAAATAATTGTTATTGTGACACAAACAATAATTAAGACAAAAAAAAAATCCTGAAAGTGCATAAGTATTCACCCCCCACCCCCACCCCCAAAATCAATTCTTTGTAGAGCGTCCTTTTGGCTGTAATTCCAGCTGCAGGTCTCTTGTTGAATGTCTCTATTAGCTTAGCACACCTAGCAGGTGAGATTTCCATCCATTTCTCAAGGCCAAACTGCTCCTACTCCTTCAAGTTCTATGGATTGTCAGAGAAATCATGCCACAGACTCTCAATTGGACTGAGATCTGGACTTTGCCTCACCCATTCCAAGATAGTTCAGTGCCTCAAACGACTCAAGTGCCACTTTAGCAGGATGTTTATGGTCGTTAATTGTCCTGCTGGAAGATGAACCTTCGTTCCAGTCTCAAATCTCTGGCAGATTGAAAGAGACTTTCGTCAAGAATGGTCCTGTATTTAGGGTCATCTATCTTTCCTGCATTCCTGACCAGGTTTCCTGTCCCCACAGCTTGATGCTGCCATTGTCATGCTTCACTGTAGGAATGGTGTCCTTGTGGTGATAGAAGGTATTGGGCGTGCAGTGCACGTGATGTTTCTCAAAATGGCCAATAAGTTCAAGTTTAATTTCATATGACCAGAAAACATTCTTTCATGTTTTTGTGGAGTCCGCCACATACTGTTGGACAAACTCCAAATGTGTTTTTTTCTGGTGGCTTTTTTCTGGCCACTTTTCGATAAAACCTCGCTCCATGGAGTGTACAGCTAAAGGTGATCCTGTGGACAGATACTCCCATCTCCGTTGTGGATGTTTGCAGCTCCTACAGTGTTATCCTCTGTGTCTTTGTTGCATTTCTGATGAATGTCCTCCTTGCCCGGGCTTTGGGTTTTGGTGGGCAGCCTGCTCTTGTCAGGCTTGTAGTGGTGCCATATTCTTTCCATTTTATTATAATGGATTTAATGGTGCTCCGTGGGATACTCAAAGTTTGGGATTTTTGTATGACCCAATGCTGATCTCTGTTTCTCCACTACTTTTTCTCTGACTTGCTTGGGGTGCTCCTTGGTCTTCACGTTGCTTACTTAGTCATGTTGCAGAGTCAGGGGCCTTTCAGAACAGGTCTGTTTATACAGATGCCATGTGACAGATCATGATTGGAACCAAGTTGACCCTAATCAACTAATTATGTGACTTCTGAAGTTAATTTGTTGGAAAAGATCTTACTTAGTTGTTTCATAGCAAAGGATATGAATAAATATGCATGCACAACTTTTCAGTTTGAACTTGTTTTTATATATACTATATACCTCTCTATTATAAAAAAATATTTACTGGGAGACGAGATGTGATCTTCTCGGAAGACAATTTGATGTCCCGCGAGAGACACTTTAATGTCATGTGAGACAAGGCAGTGAGACAGAAGGGCAGCTGCTGTACAGGCTTTTAAATGATCGACGTGCAGTGCAACATGCAGATCACGCACCTCAGCAGAAGCGTCACAAAGCCAGTAGCTGATCCGTCCGCTACTCCTTAGCGTGTGTTCAGCTCCCATCCTTCAGAACGCGAGCGGGAGAGACGTGAAATGGCAGGAGCGTAGCGCGCCTCTGGGGTGGTTGAGCAAAGCGATCGAGACCTGATCATCTCGGAGAGACACTTTGACGGCATGAGAGACTAGACATTACAACCTTAGGAAACAAAACTCATGAGACGGTGACTTTTGCACATCATGCCCTACTTACAAATAATTTAAAAGAAATTCACGGACATCTAACCTAGCAGTTGTTAGAATGCTTTAGGCAGACAAACTTCATGTGCTCCCAGCTCTAAAAAACAACGACAAGCAGAACATGCAGCTCGCCAGCAGCAGCAGCAAGTACATCTCCTTAGCGTGCATTCATCACCCACCTTCCTCCCAATGCACAATGCAGAGGCAGATATGCGAAATGGCAAAAGGACAGCTGCTGTACAGGCTTTAAAATGATCAACACAAAGCGCGACAAGCAGAACACGCAGCTCGCCAGCAGCAGCAGCATGACAGCTGCTGAACGAATGGCATCTCTTTAGCGTGCGTTCAGCCACCCCCCCTTCACAAAGCGAGCAGCATTATACATCACGCAAGAAAGAGATTTAACCATACCTGGGGCCGGAAATAAAGGACAAATATTGTTTTTACAAAAGTTTTAAAGTAAAAGTGAAAATAATGTATATGTAACAATTCCCATGAAAATAACAATCTCTTTAAATTGTTTATACGGTAATCCAAACCCAGGGGTGGGCGAGCGAAGCGAGCAGGGGGTGGAACCCCCTAGTGTATATGTGTATATTGTGACAGGTACCCGGGCGCCAGCAAGCCCAAACCCCAATACCTCCCAGCTTCAACTCTCCTGGATAATCGAGTGCGGTCCCTTTTATTACAGACCCTGGAGTACTTCCGGTGCCAGGGTGATTGCCCACTGGAAGTACTTCCGGGACACATGGAAGTCCATTATAACAGGGACCTTGTTTCCCTGCAACGCCCTCTCATGGACCCAGTGACTCCAGCTGGTCTGCTCTGCCGAGCTACATCTCCCGGCATGCCTTGCTGGTTTCCTAGGGGGCACTGACATCCGGGGTTGCTTCCATCTAGCATGCAGGGGGAATAAAAAGCTTCCGGCGACGTCTCTCTTTCCTAGTGAGCTGTCCGTCCATCCCTTTTGGTCCTCCTGTCCAGGTAAGGAATATTCCCTCTTCTGGCCAGGATGTCCATCCACCCCTAGTGGCATCTACAATATATATTATATGTATTGTCACAAATGTGCACATAGGAGGCAGCTAAAGGGCCTGAATGAGGGTAATTCCACGCCAAACCACGGGGTGGCGGAGTGTAGTGATCCTTTCTCTCTTTCCACTGGAGACCGATTATGGGAAATTCTGCCTGGTCCCGGTGATGTCACTTCTGGTTTTGGGTCCAATGACATCCTGATGACCTCACTTCCTCTATTCTCCCTTAAAAGCACCATCTTTGCCTCATCAAGTCAATTCTGTTTTGGACTCAAACCTGTACTTAACTGTACACCATTAAATCATTTTAAGCCAGGAAAAATTATATGGGCGGCAGCCCCAAATCTTTGTTTTGGCTCTCATCTTTGATAATATATATATGTGTTCCATTTAGATCATACTCGTTCTGGAATAGAAGGCAAGCAGTATGGCATAGTGGTTAAGACTTTGGACTTCAAGCCTTGAGGTTATGTGTTTAAATCCCACTGCTGACACCATGTAACTCTGAGCAAGTCACTTCACCTGCCTGTGCACCAATTAGAAAAACGTAAGAAATGTAACCAATCATATCTCAAATGTTGTAAGTCACCTTAGATAAAGGCATCGGTCTAAAAAAATGAATAAACAATATGAAGAATTGAAAGAGATTACAACAACAATATAGATAGATAGATAGATAGATAGATAGATAGATAGATAGATAGATAGATAGATAGATAGATAGATAGATAGATAGATAGATAGATAGATAGATAGATAGATAGATAGATAGATAGATAGATAGAATTGAAAGGCACTATATAAGAGAAAGAGATAGATATGAATGGTACTATATAGATAGATAGATAGATAGATAGATAGATAGATAGATAGATAGATAGATAGATAGATAGATAGATAGATAGATAGATAGATAGATAGATAGATAGATAGATACTTTATTAATCCCAATGGGAAATTCACATTCTTCAGCAGCAGCATACTGATACAATAAATAATATTAAATTAAAGAATGATAATAATACAGGTGAAAAAACCATAAAAAAACAGACAATAACTATGTATAATGTTAAATATTAACGTTTACCCCCCCTGGTGGAATTAAAGAGTCGCATAGTTTGGGGGAGGAACGATCTCCTCAATCTGTCTGTGGAGCAGGACAGTGACAGCAGTCTGCCGCGATTTCACAAAATATTGCAAGCTTTTCAAACCATATTCTTTTACCTCAGGTCAGGTCAGGTCAGGTCAGGTCAGGTCAGGTTGGGGAGCATGCACTGGTACTGCACGTTGCCGCACACCCACCACACAACGAAACAGCTCAGGATCCCGGTTGGCAAACCCTCAGGCAGACCAGTCCAGTCCAATCCTCCGGAAATTACTCTCAGTTTGCCACAGCCAGGTGTTACGTGGGTGTCCGCTTGGCCTGGTCCAGCCACTCACGTCCTCAACACTTTGAGGATCCTATGAGCTGGATCACCATTGGGAAATTGCGCCACATAGTTGTAGTGCCGTAACTGACGCTCCCTCACAATGCAGGTAATGTGCCTCATTCAGGACTCCATGAGTAACCACTCATTCCACACAAAGTCAAACTAGCGTTACCCAAGGATTCCCTGAAGAGATACAGTAGTCCAGTCTTCGTCTCAGGTCACTGGATAGCGCCCATGTCTCACAACCATACAGCAAAACACTCTAAAGACTTGGACCCACGTCCTTTTGCAGAAGATATAGGAAGCGCCACACACCCCTTTCCAGCGACCTCATGACCCCCCATGCTCTCCCAATCCATCTACTAATTTCATAGGAAGAGTCACCAGAGACATGAATGTCCTGGGTATGACGTTAAATTGCATCTGGCCCTGCAAGCGGTCCTCCAACTTTCTGGGAAATCATCGGGGTTGGTGGCAGGATTGGCACGCCAGCCACTGTGAAAACACAGTTTTTCACACAGCTCTGAGATGACAGACAGGACTCCTTTCTGCGGGAGTAGCTCTACTGCGGCCACCCCTAGGAAGGCTGCTCGCATTATGAAGGGGGTGAGGAGGAAAGCCCTCGGGATCCCCATCCCTGGAACGAGTCAAAACTGTCGGAGAGCCAATGGGGTCAGGCCTGTTGGGAGATCAGATCTGGTGTGGTGCTGAGGCGTCGCCCGCTACACGGTATCACCACTCGGGTCCCAATTTGAGGCGGCATATCCGAGTAGGCGCGTGGAACGTTGTGTCTCATGTCTCCTTTTTCTCTAAAGCTATTTTTCCTAAGGTATTTTAGGAGAAACATCTGTGACAAAGTTGATTTCTTAATGTAAACACAAATGAGCATCTCTTTTAAATCTCGTGAGCCTACCTTTGGGTAGTAACATTTTCAGTGTGGCAGTCAACATGTTAAAGGAGAGCACTTTAAGGGGTCTGTGGAAAAACAACATACAAAGGTTTGTCCTTTTTACAATATAAAATGCTTTCATGTCCAATGAAATATAAAATAGAGACTACATATTCTCTAAAACCATACTACAAGATTGATTTTTGAATAAAATCAGTATTTTTTCAAAAGCCACTGAAAATGACAATTTTCTAGTTAAGTATTTTTGGAAGCAGAGCGAGGTAAAAAGCACTTAAGTAGTTTATAATAATAATTTTGCTGCCGCATTTGAAATGTAGCACTTGTCTGACAGGTAGAGGTCCATTCAAACATTTTAACATTACATTGAGATAATTATACCGTACTGTAGGTTATATTATTATTTATATAATCCCAATGAAATCTTCCTGACTGTATTTGCAGACTTTTTTTGTTTGCCTTCCTGAATCCATTTTAATGAAATCTGATATTAAAAAAAAAAAAATCAAATTGTCAAAGGTACAAACTGTTTATGCTTTGTTCTGGTTTTATTACAGGAATAATAGGAAGTGAAAAAAATAGGAAACAAAAGAAAAAAAAAATCTTTGTTATATAATCTTTATGATCATTACCTCCAAAATACTCAAGACCCTCAAACAACTTCCACTCCTCCTCCCACCTCCACACTTCTAGGCATGAAGTCCAATGACTCTTTCGGACACAGAAATATTGTAACGCTCCTGATCCAGATAATGTCCGTCCCTACACACCGAGACACCGTGACGATCAGTTATCTTGTTGTGTTTGTGTCCATTTTCAGTCGGACTTTGTCTCAATGCAAAGTCCCTGAATTGTGCCCAAGAAGTGAAGTATTTCCTGTCTACATGACTACAGGACAGTGGTGCCAACCTCTTTAATAAGGAAGACATTTCAATGTGTAACTCTTCAGCATATGTCCCCTCCTCAACCCACTACACTTTACCTGCCATACCAACAGGTCATTTGTGGATGTGCAGTGATCATGGCTTTCCATAACATCTTGCATGGTCTTATTTGAGGATTTCAGCTCTCCATTTAGCACGGTCATTCCAGAGCTCCTCTATGGTAAACTTCTCCATCTATACCACATGTCTCTGGATTTCCGAATTTCTATGAAAGAAACGACAGACAGTGAAGGCAGGCAGATATCAGTTAGGGTAGTTGTGGCTCTGAGGCTAGGGATCTGCACTGGCAATCAGAAAGTTGGCGGTTCGAATCCCGTAAATGCCAATAGGGACTCTGTTCTGTTGGGCCCTTGAGCAAGGCCCTTATCCTGCAATTGCTGAGCGCTTTGAGTAGTGAGAAAAGCAATATATAAATGCAAAGAATTAAAAAAAGAAAGAATTATTAGTTGCTGATGCTGCGCACAGGGTCCCCTCCTAGCTATGGTTGTTCATCTTTCCTTCTCCCTTTCTACACCAATGTCTGCACTTTAAGTGATGCTCAATTTGTCGATGATACCACTCTGATTGACATGATTACAGATAGGGACAAGGAACCATAGAGGAAAGAGGGATATCTGCTGACTGCAATGTCACCCTGAACATTATGAAATGGTGGAAATGACAGTGGATTTTAGGAAACACTCCCATCCATCCATCCATTTTCTAACCTGCTGAATCCGAACACAGGGTCACGGGGGTCTGCTGGAGCCAATCCCAGCCAACACAGGGCACAAGGCAGGAAACAATCCTGGGCAGGGTGCCAACCCACCTCAGGACACACACAAACACACCCACACACCAAGCACACACTAAGGCCAATTTAGAATCGCCTATCCACCTAACCTAACCTAACACTCCCCACCTCCTATTATTACTATTGTTATTACCGTACATACTCATGTTTAAGTTCTCCCGCGGCTTGATTTTACTGTATAATTTCTGGTATTTTATAATGTCGGTCGTATAAGTCGAATGCGGAAAACTCACGCTATTGGTACAAGAGATTATGATATGCTAATGCCTACCTGAGAGAGTAACCACGGAGCACACGGCCTTTTTGTTTCTATGTACTGTGCCTACGTGACCACACGGAAATACCTGAAGTATTCCGAAGCGACGCTTGCACTGATTTGTGTTTTTTGTATCTCACACCCTCATACGCCTTTATCGTAAGAGCATCCCTTATTTACGATGGAGCAATCGATCAGAAGAAAATAGGAAGCTGTGTTTTAAATTGAAAGTTGTTGAAGTGGTGAAAGAAATTGGTAACTGCGCTGCTGCAACAAACTTCAATGCGTCTGCAAAACTGGTGTGAGATTGGAGGAGGCAAGAAGGTTAGGTGTCGCATTTTTGAACAAGCGTATAAGTTGGGATTTTATGATCGATTTTTCGGGTATCAAGACCCGACTTATATGTGAGTATATATGGTAGGTGCCATCAACTCGTGTTCTAGTCCTAGCGACCTGAGGAATTAAAGATCTAAAAAGAAGTTGGTTTTGTGCTAGTCTGGCAAGTTCCTCCAGCATCATCCTCATGGTTGTCGTCTAATTGCCCAGCCATCTAGTTGTAGGCTGCCCTATTCACCTGGTTCCTTCAGTCCTCCCAAAGATGATATCCTTCTCCGGGGATTTCTCTCTTCTGATGACGTGGTTAAAATATGACAGTCGTAACTTCATCATTTGGACTTCGAGCAACTTAGCTTACCCAGCCGTGATGCCTCGATAGTAGAAGGACCAGGTGGAAAGAGTTTACTAAGTAACATTATCTCCCTTGGAATGCTAGAGGGCAGCGACCCTGGTTTGCAGCGGTGCCATGGGTTTGGAGCATGGAAGCTCAACCCTGCTGGGACCTGCAACCACTGACCAGGGGGTGCCTGGATGTTTCCCGAGCCCTATTTAACACCACTTCCACCACATCTGGAAGTGCTTCCAAAAGAGGCTTGTTGGACACTTGGACTCCTTCCACGTATCCTATAAAAAGAGCCAGCTGCCACTACTCGAAGAGCCATAGTCTGGAGGAGGTGGACTAAGCTTGCCAGGAGAGGAGTGGAGGTGGAGAAGGAAGACAAAGAAGAAGGAGAGGGTTTTGTGCTGGACTGTGCATTTGGTGTTTGTGTACTGTGCTGTGGGGAGTGAGAAAAAGGCACTTCCCAGCTCGGAATAGAGAGTGTGGTGTGTTGCATCTGCGTCTCTGCCTATCTGTGTTGGGGTTAGGGCAGCTATATTCCACCCCGGTGGTCCAGACTGGTTTGATCTCTTCCAAAATCGATTTGTAAGTTCTACTGGCAATCTATAATACGCACAGAACACTTCGCCAGCACCAAAGTTCAAAGAGTCTTCTTTCTGTCTCGTTCCTTTAGTGTTCACCTTTCATATCCATAGTTGACCACTGAGAAAATGAGTTCAGGATACGTCTGAGCTTCGTTTTGAGTGTTATTTCCTTGCCTTTGTCAAGAGTAGGTTTGCCAGACGTCCCTTATAAATGGGACATGTCCCATATTTGATCATTTTGTCCCCTGTCCCGTACTGGCCAATCAGGGACACCCAAATGTCCCGTATTTTCAAATTTAGTAATAAAAATATATTTTTACTACCTTCTTATGGTACTTAGTTGTAACTTTAAAAGTAATTATACTTTCTTTTCTCAGATTCTCTTGATGAAGATAACCCAAATGTAACAAGCCAACGAGTGTTTGCTGCCTGTTTGCAACTTGTTCAGTTGCTCTGGTTGGCTGAGGACAGCGACACTCTTACTGTTTTGCTCTCCAGCCGCACTGCTGTGCAGTTCTGGATCAGCATTGCAACATGCGGTGTGCTGTTACTATTTGCCACGGCCACCTTTTTTTCTAACTTAAAAACTAATCCATCCATCCATCCCAAGATACCAAAATGTTCGTGATGAATATTCCAGTGAATGGACATTTATCAAACAAGGCAGAAGCTGTTTTGAAGCAAACTGTGGTGTATGTAATTGCACTTTCAGTAAATAATTTTCAGATGATTTTACTTTTGTTTTCCTCATAACCCATTAAAATCCTTGCTTTATGTTTTTAACTTATGTCTCTACTTTTATATAATATACTGGTCTGGGTGTGTGTAGGGGGCATGTATACATTTATATATATAGTAATATAGAGAGAGATTTTAAGAAATGTGAATTTCCCCTTGGGATTAATAAAGTATCTATCTATCTATCTATCTATCTATCTATCTATCTATCTATCTATCTATCTATCTATCTATCTATCTATCTATCTATCTATCTATCTATCTATCTATCTATCTATCTATCTATCTATCTATCTATCTATCTATCTATCTATCTATCTATCTATCTAAGAGTGTCCCGTATTTCTAATTTTCTAATCTGGCAACCCTAGTCGAGAGACATCATTGTAGAGCGACCAAGTGCCATTCTGCAGAGTATTTCATCACTGCTATTTGATTCCGTGTTTACGAAAGAGTCCACTCCTGCTTATATATGGCGTCACTGCTAATAGGTTGGAGTCGTTCAAATTCCTTGGCATTATCATCATCTACACCCTTAACTGAGATGAAAACATAACATCGCTTACCCAAACTGCTCATCAGAAGATGTTTTTTCTCCACCAACTTAAAAAGTGTAACCTTTCCCAATCAATGCTGGCTCAATTTTATTGAGTTGTCATTGCATCTGTGCACTCAAATCATAGACTGACTAACCGGCTGCCATTCAGTCAGCAGAAAGAGTTGTAGGCTTGAAAGTGGACTCTGTTGAGGACCGGTATACATCCATCCATCCATTCTCCAACCCGCTGAATCCAAACACAGGGTCACGGGGGTCTGCTGGAGCCAATCCCAGCCAACACAGGGCACAATGCAGGAACAAATCCCGGGCAGGGTGCCAACCCACCGCAGGACACACACAAACACACCCACACACCAAGCACACAACAGGGCCAATTTAGAATCGCCAATCCACTTAACCTTCATGTCTTTGGACTGTGGGAGGAAACCGGAGCATCCGGAGGAAACCCACGCAGACACGAGGAGAACATGCAAACTCCACGCAGGGAGGACCTGGGAAGCAAACCCAGGTCTCTTAACTGCGAGGCAGCAGTGCTACCACTACGCCACCGTGCCGTCCCCGGTATACATCACGGGACAGAAAACGTACTGGAGATAAATAAAAGACTACACTCACTCAACAGGTCTCTTTCAGTTATTACCAGAAGCAGAATTCAGTTACCGGTCATTAAGAGCACTAGACATGTATTACTGCGCTCACTCTGATGTATTGCTGTTCCTTCCTGATCTCAAAAATATATTTATTCTATAAAGGCATACATGATATATTACTGGGTGTTTATTCCATCATATCTGCATTTTTAAAAAAGTTTTCTATCCTCCCTGGCCATTTGGCCTTATCACCAGACTCTTCTTTAGAGACTTAAAATCCAATTCTATATATGAGAACTCTACGTCTTTATTAAATATGTATCGATCTTATATAAGTGAACATTATTATTATTTTTTATATGTAGGTTTGTATGAAAATGTGCTTTAGAAATATTGCTGAGTGGGCAACACTTCAGTTTAGGTACTGCAAAAATGCATCTATTACTCATTTCCTCATGTAACGTGACCTTATCAAAGGCTTCTTTTGGCTTCCATTACACTTATAAAACATCAGTGGATGTGTCCTTCATGTCTGTGCGGTGTGGCATACTGACCTGCTGGTAAAATGACTTCTTAATATGAAGGATTCTCAGGTCTTATACTAAATATGGGATATCAAGAGAGATGTGTCTCAGTTAAGCCACCTTGGATCATTCCTAAGTGAAGTTATTTCAGTAGGCCACACTGCAGAGATGACAAAACACTTTACTGGTGCCATGTAAGTGTTATGAACACCTTTGTTACATAAGAGTGAATGTGTAACACATGCATTTTTGTATTACCTAAAGTTTTACCTGGAAATGCCATTTGAAAATTATATGGTAATCTTAATGGATAGAAGATGACACAATACAGCACGTTCCCAATGGGTTATGGGTAATTCAAACACAGACAACTCAGTGTGCTGCTATTAGTTTAGCTGAAGCCAAGGCCAGATGAACCTGGACGCTCCACTGCACCATTGATGAACAATGCGCCGTAGTGAGATTTCATTGGGCAGATGGAATGACATCTACAGAAACCTGCAAGAGCAGAGACTGACCAGCTCAAAAGCAAAATGCATGGTCTGACTGATCCTCGTAATATCTTGGCATGTTCAGCACTATCCATCCAGGGTGTATAGGGTGTTTGCCATGCCCACCTCACTTTACTTTCGCTCTAGGCACATTTAAAATTGAAATCTACATAATGTTATAAGTGAATAAACGTTTGAACCTGCTCCTCTGCTGGCTTTGTACCGAATTTTACTGCCTGGGAATTACAGTCATAAATGAAAAAGTAAAGTTGTGTCAGTTTAGTCATGTTCGATTCACTCTGATGGTGACCAAAAGTGGAGTGGTAGACTGAAGAGGCATCTTCATGATAAGCTGGTGTGAGTCAAACTATTTGGAATATTCAAGCCTCCATAGAAAAGGGCCCTAAAGTGATGAGGTCATCATCACGAGACCCTTTGATGGCAAAACAGAAACTAAGCTGGCCATTAGAGTAAATCAAAGTCACATTGATGTCAGTGGAAAGAGCCCAAGATGGTGCCTCCAGAATTTTAGAAAAAGCTGACCCCAATCTGTCTATGTACAGAGATATAGAAAATGAGTCAAAGAGAGAGTCAGCGAATTCTATCTATCTGTCTATCTATCTATCTATCTATCTATCTATCTATCTATCTATCTATCTATCTATCTATCTATCTATCTATCTATCTATCTATCTATCTATCTATCTATCTATCTATCTATCTATCTATCTATATAGTACCATTCATATCTATCTCTTTCTCTTATATAGTGCCTTTCAATTCTATCTATCTATCTATCTATCTATCTATCTATCTATCTATCTATCTATCTATCTATCTATCTATCTATCTATCTATCTATCTATCTATCTATCTATCTATCTATCTATCTATCTATCTATCTAGTACCATTCATATCTATCTCTTTCTCTTATATAGTGCCTTTCAATTCTATCTATCTATCTATCTATCTATCTATCTATCTATCTATCTATCTATCTATCTATCTATCTATCTATCTATCTATCTATCTATCTATCTATCTATCTATCTATCTATCTATCTATCTATCTATCTATCTATATAGTACCATTCATATCTATCTCTTTCTCTTATATAGTGCCTTTCAATTCTATCTATCTATCTATCTATCTATCTATCTATCTATCTATCTATCTATCTATCTATCTATCTATCTATCTATCTATCTATCTATCTATCTATCTATCTATCTATCTATCTAGTACCATTCATATCTATCTCTTTCTCTTATATAGTGCCTTTCAATTCTATCTATCTATCTATCTATCTATCTATCTATCTATCTATCTATCTATCTATCTATCTATCTATCTATCTATCTATCTATCTATCTATCTATCTATCTACAGCTGTGTCCCACGCCCGGCAGGGACGCCCCTTAAACATCTGTTCCAGGGGAGAAACCATGGGCAGCTCAATACCTCCCCCGGGACGCTTGGTGGCAGCCTCCCTGGCGGATGGTGATCCCCCAACCTGTCGCATGGCTCCATGGGAGATGGAATCCTCCACATCCTGGTTGGGGGCTCGGGTGGACGTTGGGGGGAGCTGCATGGAGTCAGCAGCCAGGCTGGACGAATCTTCAGCCCCACCCGGAAGTGCAATTAAGACCAGGTGGTCAAGCACCTGGAACGCTTCCAGGTGGGCTATAAAAAGGTCCAGCCACCACTACTCAAGGAGCCAGGGTCAGGAGGAGGAGGACTACACTTGCGGAGGAGTGGTGGTGGTAAAAGAAAGGATTGTTGTTGTGTGGGACTTGTGCTTTGTGGGACTCTATCTATCTATCTATCTATCTATCTATCTATCTATCTATCTATCTATCTATCTATCTATCTATCTATCTATCTATCTATCTATCTATCTATCTATCTATCTATCTATCTATCTATCTATCTATCTATGGTCAAACATGCACATCACAGGATTTATTCATGGACTTGACCGAGGTATGTATTAACCCGCCCCCAGTGAGGGCACCTAGCCGCAGCTCTTCCAGTTCACCAGCTATATGAAACCTGGCTGCCTGGAAGGAGGTGTCTTTTATGATCAGAGCAACTTGCTAGACAGAGCTCCTGTCTGATAGACCCTAAATCTGTGGCTATAGCCGAATCTATTTGTTTGCATTCAGCCTGAGGGCAAAAAGCATAAACACCAAGAGACATTATTTTCTGCCATGATCTGTGTTGCACTATAAGCTGATCGCGGTGGAGAGTTCCTAGATATTTGTCCCAACATGCAGTGTGAATTGTGAGACCTTATATACACAGGTGTCCAATCAATTCACTTGACCACAGCTGAACTCCAATCAGGTTCTGGACGCATCACAAGAAGACTTAAAGCAAGCAGGATGCCACTGAGCACAGTCTGGAGTGCCACAGCGATAAAGTATGCAGAAAGTGAAGGAGTCTGAATATTTTCAGAAGCCACAGTATAATGCGATTCAAGATGAAAATGTCAGGAATGGCTCTGTATTCTCTAAAATTTATAGATAACACTTATCTTTATAGAGCAATTTGATGTGGCAAATGCATATATCCTGTGTGAAGAAATAACTTCAGTTTGAAAAACACCACACTTATCTTTCAATATGCTTGTGTTCCAACTGTAAAGAATATCTTTAAACAGATGTACCTTTCCTAATCTTGTCGATCTCCTTGGATTAAGGCATCAGAGAAATATACAATAACAATAATAATAATAACAGTGGTAGACAAAAATAACTTAAGGTCATCAGTTCAGTTCCTGCTGCTGTTCAATTGTGCCTCCCTGATCGAGTCACTTAAGTGGCTTGTGCTTCAGCTGGAAAGAATCTCTCGACACAGTTGCACCAGTCTGAAACTTTTAATTTAGCACAGGTTACTGAATTAGCTAAATATACCGGGTTGGACACCCTTTTGCCTTCAGAACTACAATAATTCTTCATGGAATCAATTCAATAAGGTGCTGGAGACATTCCTCGTGGACTTTGGTCCATATTGACATGAGAGCACCACATTGTTGCTGCTGATTTTCCAGCTGCACATCCATGATACAAATCTCTTGTTCCACCACATCCCAAAGGTGCTCAACTGGATTGAGATCTGCTGACTCTGAAGGCCATTTGAGACCTTTGAACTCATTGTCATGTTCTAAAAGCCAGTGTGAGATGATTTGAGCTTTGTGACACGGCGTGTTATCCTGCTGGAAGTGGCCATCAGAAGATGGGAACACTGCTGTCATAAAGTGATGGCCATGGTCAGCAACAATACTCAGGTGGGCTGGGGCATTTAAACAATGCCCATTTGGTACTAAGGGGTCAAAGTGTGCCAAGAAAACATCACACACACCATTACACCACCAACACCGGCCTGAACCATTTGATACAAGGCAGGTTGGATTCATGCTTTCATGTTATTGATGTCAATTTCTGAACCTACCATCTGAATGTCGCAGCAGAAATCAAAACTCATCAGATCAAACAACATTCTTCCAATCTTCTATTGTCCAATTTTGGTGAGCCCGTGTGAATTATAGCCTCAGTTGCCTGTTCTTAGCTGACAGGAGTGGCACCCGGTGTGGTCTATCTATCTATCTATTATATAATGCCTTTCACATATCTATCTATCTATCTATCTATCTATCTATCTATCTATCTATCTATCTATCTATCTATCTATCTATCTATCTATCTATCTATCTATCTATCTATCTATCTATCTATCTATCTATCTATCTATCTATCTATCTATCTATCTATCTATCTATCTATCTATCTATCTATCTGTTATATAGTGCCTTTCACATATCTATCTATCTATCTATCTATCTATCTATCTATCTATCTATCTATCTATCTATCTATCTATCTATCTATCTATCTATCTATCTATCTATCTATCTATCTATCTATCTATCTATCTATCTATCTATCTATCTATCTATCTATCTATCTATAATAGTGGCTCCAGCATCTCAGAAACAGCTCTCCTCCTCCTCTCTATTTACATACAGAGAGTTGATCATTGAGTGAGAGCGAGGAAAGAGATTTTATCAAAGAGACTCCGCTTCTATCAATTTAGGATGCAGTCACTGTGTGTGATGTGTATATAGCTGTCTTACAGAGTACATGGCTGGTTTAGGTGGATTATATTAAAGCATGTATGGCATTTCAAATGTTATGACCTGAGTTCTGTTTACATTTGGGGGAGAGGTTTGATTTGGCAGCATTCCCAAATGAACAGTTGAACAAACATGACGTAATCAATTTAAAACAATTCCACCCATAACTGGTAAAGAAAAAAAGGTGATGGGGCTTTTGTTCTGTATCAGATGTGAGATTGCAAACACAGCAGGATGGGAAAAGCACAAGACCCTGAGACCTGAACCAGAGAGCCGTTCCCTGTTACTGACAAGGCATTTGTGCAGCTTACATTTAATTCAGCGTAAAGCAAGCAAAGCATCCAGCTGCTTGGAACGTTTTGTCTCTTAAGATATGAGAGGCAGGAGTGGTTTTGTTATTCAGACTGAATCCAGTTATTACAAATGGTCATATTATTTCTAAAAATGTTTTTGATTATCCAGTGAAATGTTTCTCCAATCAGAATAAAACACATCAGGGTTGGGTCACATCAAAAATGCCAGAATGGTTAATTTCAGGTAATATTCTTCCACCTGTCAACGATGTGAAAACCTTACAATTCTGCTGTTGCCTGCTTCTGTATCAAGAGAAGAATGATAACAAGCAGCTACACAGAGTGCTGACAGCGTAGTGTGTGACTTATTTTTGTGATTGTGGCATAAACGTCTTTTGGTATTTTCTTAAATGGCTTTTAAATTCTGCCTTAATTAATTAATGTTATGAGTATTTTTCTATACCCCCCCCAATATTTTATCGTATAGTTCAGCAGACTGTAGATAGCAGAGAGAGACATCTATCTATCTATCTATCTATCTATCTATCTATCTATCTATCTATCTATCTATCTATCTATCTATCTATCTATCTATCTATCTATCTATCTATCTATCTATCTATCTATCTATCTATCTATCTATCTATCTATCTATCTATCTATCTATCTATCTATCTATCTAGATCCCACACTGCATGAGATGGTATACCATATATACTCGAATATAAGCGGAGTTTTTCAGCACCGAAAATGTGCTGAAAAACGTCACCCTCGGCTTATATTCGAGTCAGGTCCCACTGCCCCCGCCAACCCGACAGAAAGCTGGAGTGTACAGAGAGAGAGAGAGCGCGAGAGAGAGACACATGCGTGCGTGAGAGACATACACACGCGAGAGAGAGAGACACACACACACGCGCGTGCGCAAGAGAGAGACACATACGCGTACACGAGAGACACACACACACGCACGCGCGCGAGAGAGCGAGCAAGAGAGATACCATATTGTTTTTGTTGACCCTCTTCTCCAGTTACAGACCTAGTTTATTGTTTTTCTTTGAAATAAATGCTCAAAAACATTTAACCTACTGATGCCTCAATTAATGTACGGTAATTTTATTGGTATTTATTTTGATTATTGAAACTTACCAGTAGCTGCTGCATTTCCCACCATAGGCTTATACTCGAGTCAATAAGTTTTTCCAGTTTTTCCAGTTTTTGTAGGTAAAATTAGGTACCTCAGCTTATATTCGGGTCGGCTTATACTCGAGTATATACGGTCCTTAAGATTCTACTCAGACACTATCCGATAAATAGAAGTCTGCTAGTACTATATGCTGAAAATCGGTCTGACACCATGATGTTCCCACCTCCAAACTTCACTGTTGGTGTGGTGTTTTTGGGGTGATGATGTGCAGTGCCATTTCTGCTTCAAACATGCTGTGTGCAATGACATCCAAAGAGTTCAATTGTGGTCTCATCTGACCAGACGATATTCTCCCAGTATTTCATTGGGTTGTCCAAATGTTGTGCAGCAAACTTTAAATGAGCTTCAACATGCTTTTTCTTCAGCAGCGGAGTCTTGCGCAGTGAGTGTGCAGAAAGGCCATGGCGGTTGAGTGCCTTACTTCTTGTTTTCTTTGAAACAACTGTACCTGCTAATTCCAGGTCTTTCTGAAGCTCTCGGCGAGTGGTCCTTGGCTCTTGGGCAACTCTTCTGATCATTCTTTTGACTCCTTTGTCAGAAATCTTGCGAGGAGCACCTGGTCGTGGCCGGTTTATGGTGAGATGATGTTCTTTCTACTTCTGGATTACGGCCCCAACGGTGCCCACTGGAACATTCAGAAGTTTAGTCTGTCACCAATGCCATCAGGATGTTTGGCAACAATAAGGTTGTGAAGGTCTTGAGAGAGCTCTTTGCTTTTACCCACCATGAGACGCTTCTCATGTGACACCTTAGTAATGAGAAACCTTTTTATAGTCCATCGATTAGGACTAAACCAGCTGATATTCTTTCGCACTGATAGGGGGCTATCAGGATTGCTTTCTAAATGCTGACAGATGTCAGCTGGTTTCTTGGCTTTCCATGCCGTTTTGCACCTCCTTTTCTTCATGTCTTCGATACTTATTCCCTGTGTCATTCCACTACACATAACTTAATTTATGGACTTATTTGTTTTAATTTCTTTGTATGTGTGGATCACTTGGGTTGTTACCGACATCTGGTGAAAATTTCATGTCAATAACCCCATATATTTACTGAGAAAAACAATGCGTTCAATACTTATTTTCCCCACTGTAACGGGAGCAGCCGAAAGAAGAAGAAGAAGAATAGCTAATGTGTGGTGAGCATACTGGTACAAAAATGGTGGATCCAGGTGGATGCGGCACATTAGTGGATCCCCATTCACTATGAAAGAGCTTTGAGTAGTGAGAAAAGCGCATATATAAATGTAAAGAATTATTATTATTACATTGTTTCTGCCTTTTGAGAGTAAGCAAATTTTTAGCATGTAATCTAAGCAATGTTTTTATACAGGAGACCCTTTGCAGAATCACCTAAGCAGTGTGGAAGGTTATCCCGGACACGAACAGGCGGACACAGAATGTTCCAAAACACACACGCTTTATTTGCACACAACACAGTGCCCTGCACCAAACACCATAGTCCCGTCCGTGTCTCTCTCTCTTTCGGATGTCTCCTGCCGCCTTTACTCCTCTCATCTGAAGCTTTGACTTCTTCCTCCCGACTCTGGCTCCCTTGCTCGAGGGAGGCGGCCTCTTTTATAGCCAACCAGATGTTCTCCAGGTGCTCTGTGAGGGTCTTCCGGTGGCACTTTCTGGTGTGGTGGAAGTGGCGCATGAGCACCTGGAAGCACTCCGGGTGTCACTGGAATTCCTTCCGGCAGCACTTCTGAGTGTGGCAGAAGTGCTGACATCCAGGGCTCCACAATCCTCTTTGCCACGGGCACCAGTAGGGTTGAGCTTCCATTCTCTGTTCGTGTGGCCCCCATACAGACCAGAGTGGCTGCCGTCTCGTGGTCCGGGAGAGGTGTAGTCCCTCTCCCAGTCCTTCCAGGCGTCCCAGCCAGGGGCAGTAGACATGCAGAGAAGAGATAAGCTCCCCACAGATAGTGAGTGACTCCCCTACAGCACCCCTTTGCCATTTGGGACATAACAGCATATTTTCCCAAATCAGATCGTAGGTTCTCAGCTCCTTTCATTTTGTTGCACTTCCCTGCAATGTAGCAATTAGATATCAGCTTAAATTTAGTCCAGAATCCTTTATAATTCATCTTCAACAAGCTGCTCATTAACATAACTTTGCAAAGCCCTCTGGAGTAATTAATCAGGCTTTGGTCACTTTACTGGATTTTGAAAGAAAGCTTACGTGGAGTGTCTTATTTGGTAAATGAGCTGATAAGGGCTCCCTTATGATAATATTATTCAATAAAATGATACTATTTGCTCAGAAAACATCCTTGGAGAGTCAATAAAGCCGGTGCTTTCATAAGAAGGGACTCGTGCTCTAATGGCAGTTGGCTTACACTTTGCCTACAGTGGCACAATTGTGTCACAATGTATTTAGATCTTTTAACACAATAAAAATACTCAAGAGAATTCCCATTGCCCAACGTCTAAACAACACAATAGAAATACAGTGCATCCGGAAAGTATTCACAGCGCATCACTTTTTCCACATTTTGTTATGTTACAGCCTTATTCCAAAATGGATTAAATTCATTTTTTTCCTCAGAATTCTACTCACAACACCCCATAATGACAACGTTAAAAAAGTTTACTTGAGGTTTTTGCAAATTTATTAAAAATAAAAAAACTGAGAAATCCCATGTACGTAAGTATTCACAGCCTTTGCTCAATACTTTGTTGATGCACCTTTGGCAGCAATTACAGCCTCAAGTCTTTTTGAATATGATGCCACAAGCTTGGCACACCTATCCTTGGCCAGTTTCGCCCATTCCTCTTTGCAGCACCTCTCAAGCTCCATCAGGTTGGATGGGAAGCGTCGGTGCACAGCCATTTTAAGATCTCTCCAGAGATGTTCAATCGGATTCAAGTCTGGGCTCTGGCTGGGCCACTCAAGGACATTCACAGAGTTGTCCTGAAGCCACTCCTTTGATATCTTGGCTGTGTGCTTAGGGTCGTTGTCCTGCTGAAAGATGAACCGTCGCCCCAGTCTGAGGTCAAGAGCGCTCTGGAGCAGGTTTTCATCCAGGATGTCTCTGTACATTGCTGCAGTCATCTTTCCCTTTATCCTGACTAGTCTCCCAGTTCCTGCTGCTGAAAAACATCTCCACAGCATGATTCTGCCACCACCATGCTTCACTGTAGGGATGATGCCAGGTTTCCTCCAAACGTGACGCCTGGCATTCACACCAAAGAGTTCAATCTTTGTCTCATCAGACCAGAGAATTTTCTTTCTCATGGTCTGAGAGTCCTTCAGGTGCCTTTTGGCAAACTCCAGGCGGGCTGCCATGTGCCTTTTACTAAGGAGTGGCTTCCGTCTGGCCACTCTACCATACAGGCCTGATTAGTGGATTTGCTGCACAGATGGTTGTCCTTCTGGAAGGTTCTCCTCTCTCCACAGAGGACCTCTGGAGCTCTGACAGAGTGATCTTCGGGTTCTTGGTCACCTCCCTGACTAAGGCCCTTCTCCCCCGATCGCTCAGTTTAGATGGCCGGCCAGCTCTAGGAAGAGTCCTGGTCGTTTCGAACTTCTTCCACTTACAGATGATGGAGGCCACTGTGCTCATTGGGACCTTCAAAGCAGCAGAAATTTTTCTGTAACCTTCCCCAGATTTGTGCCTCGAGACAATCCTATCTCGGAGGTCTACAGACAATTCCTTTGACTTCATGCTTGGTTTGTGCTCTGACATGAACTGTCAACTGTGGGACCTTATATAGACAGGTGTGTGCCTTTCCAAATCATGTCCAACCAACTGAATTTACCACAGGTGGACTCCAATTAAGCTGCAGAAACATCTCAAGGATGATCAGGGGAAGCAGGATGCACCTGAACTCAATTTTGAGCTTCATGGCAAAGGCTGTGAATACTTATGTACATGTGCTTTCTCAATTTTTTTATTTTTAATAAATTTGCAAAAACCTTAAGTAAACTTTTTTCACGTTGTCATTATGGGGTGTTGTGTGTAGAATTCTGAGGAAAATAATGAATTTAATCCATTTTGGAATAAGGCTATAACATAACAAAATGTGGACAAAGTGATGTGCTGTGAATACTTTCCAGATGCACTGTAGGTGTATTTATAGTGTAATAATGTGACTCTAAACACAGGGTGTATGAGTTGTATGGGGGATGAACGTGAATGCATTGGACTGATAGAGAGTACATTGAATCTGACATAATAGACTTTACTGATGTTTCATTCTGGCTGTCATTCGATGTTAATGCTCTGAACTTTGCATTTATATTGTTGCAGGAATTGCCTATATCTAAAATATCCGGCCAATTTATTAGGTACACCTGTTCAACTGCTTGTTATTGCAAATCTCTAATCAGCCAATCACATGGCTGCAACTCGATGCATTTTGGCCTGTAGACATCGTCAATATGACCTGCTGAAGTTCAGACCGAGCATCAGAATGGGGAAGAAAGGGGACTGAAGTGACTTTGAATGTGACATGGTTGTTGGTGCCACACTTGCTGCTCTGAGTATTTCAGAAACTGCTGATCTACTGGGATTTTCACACACAACCATCTCCAGGGTTTACAGAGAAGGGTCCGACAAAGGGAAAACATCAAGTGAGTGGCAGTTCTCTGGTCGAAAACGCCTTGTTGATGCCAGAGGTCAGAGGAGAATGGCCACGCTGGTTCAAGCTGACAGAAAGGCAACAGTAACTCAAATTAGCACTCGTTACAACGAAGGTATGCAGAAGAGCTGAATGTTAAGTCACTATTTTAGGGCTAAAATGATAACAGAAATGTGAAACTTACTTATATACCTAATCTTAATTATTGTGAAACAACCAAGTGGCATCCGCTTTCTGAACAAGAGCCGCCAAGGCTACACTCGATGCAATTGCACTACTAAGTGCGCAACAAATCGCTGCTCATGCCTTTTATCTTCCGACTTTGGCCGATCACCCCATGCCATTTTGCAAACTGGCTGGTCAAATCCCAAAATCGAAGAAAAGATCGGACATTGGCCGGTCAATTTACAGCAATATTGGCCATTTCCTGATTTGGCTGGACACTTCCTGCTTTGGCCGATCTAGTGATTAATAAAAAGTAACGTTTGACGTTTTTGAGAGAGAGATCAGAGCTACGTGTGTTTTAGAGAGTACCTGCTCATTGGCAGAGATATCACGGCCACGTGCTTTTCTCTCCACATGGAGGACATGCTCTCGTCAGAGCTGAACACAATCAGATACAGTGCCAACATTTGACGTTGGAGCGTTCCTACCTTCCAATTGTAAAGAATTACAATTTTTTTTAATTATTGATTTTTAACGTTTGTCCTGTTTCACTAGTCACGAGGCACAGTTTGTACCTAATAAAACTGAAATTAAAATATTAAAAGTTAAGGTATATCAACAAAGGAATAATATAATAAAGAATATTTCACATATGATACACCTGACTGAATTCTAAGGCACATTGTAATGAAGGAGTAAGGGTGGGTTTTTAGTCTCGATTTAAAAGTATCAACTGAGTGTGCGTCTCTTATACATAATGGTAGGCCATTTAAAGATAAGGTGCAAATGTTCAGTGACCAACTGATTTTTTCTTAACTGATGAATGACCAAAAGACCAGCATTAAGAGCGTGAAGAGTTCTTGCCGGAGTGTATGGTGTAATTAGCTCAGCTATGTAAGGTGGTGCAAGCCCATGCTTCTTTGTTAAAAGAAGAATTTTAAAATCGCTTCTACTGGTAACCAGTGATGAGAAACTAGAATGAGTGTTATCTTCTTCTTTTTCTTTTGGCTGCTCCCATTAGGGGTTGCCACAGCGGATCATCTTCTTCCATATCTTTCTGTCCTCTGCATCTTGCTCTGTTACACCCATCACCTACATGTCCTCTCTCACCACATCCATAAACCTTTGCTTAGGCCTTCCTCTTCTCCTCTTACAATTACAATACAATTTATTTTTTTGTATAGCCCAAAATCACACAAGAAGTGCCGCAATGGGCTTTAACAGGCCCTGCCTCTTGACAGCACCTCAGCCTTGACTCTCTAAGAAGACAAGGAAAAACTCCCAAAAAAACCCTTGTAGGGAAAAAATGGAAGAAACCTCGGGAAAGGCAGTTCAAAGAGAGACCCCTTACCAGGTAGGTTGGGCGTGCAGTGAGTGTCAAAAAGAAGGGGGTCAATACAATACAATACGCAGAACAGAACAAATCCTGAATACAGTATAAAAATAAAAATTTTAGAAGTACGGAGTAGAATTTAACAGTAGATGATATCACATAATATGATTTGGATTTGTTTAGAGTCCTGGAGACCTTATTCATCAAGCTGCCTCCCCCATTTGGCCATTCCACAACTGAAATAGCGCTAATCTGATGAAAGGACCCCTCTTTCCCACAATTCCTGTGATCCTCCATCAGAGATGACTTTACCTTAGGCAGGCAAAACAACTTGGCAGGTGGGCCATGGCACCAAGTGCCACATTTGAGTACCGAGAAGAGAAACAGAATAGGTGAGGGTTAGTAACAAATTATAACTATCATGTTACTTATGTTTTAGTGCTAATGACTAACAACAGAGATGCAGTCTGTGCAGTTCATCAGCAGCTCTAGTCAGGGTGTGCTAAACTGAAGTAGTGAGTCTTCAGCCGGAATTTGAAAGCTGAGACCAAAGGGGCACCTCTTATAGTAGCAGGCAGACCATTCCACAGTTTAGGGGGGTCCTGTAACTAAAAGCTCGACCTCCCATTGTTATTTTATTAATTCTTGGAATCATAAACAGACCGGCATTTTGAGATCTTGATGTGCGCTCTGATTTGTAAGTCATGATAAGTTCAGATATAGTTGGCCATTTAATGCTTTATATGTTAAAAGGAGGATTTTGAAATCAGCCCTAAACTTAACCGGGAGCCAGTGTAAAGATTGAAGAACTGGAGTTATGTGTTTGTATTTTCTTGTTCTTGTAATAATTCTTGCAGCAGCATTTTGAATTAACTGGAGGCTGAATTAAGAACAGTTTGAACATCCAGTGAACACCACATTGCAGTAGTCAATCCTATTAGAAATAAATGCATGAATTAATTTCTCAGAATCCTGTTTATTTAGAAAGCGCCTTAATTTCCCATCATTTTTAAGATGGAAGAAACATGATTTGGACAACTTTGTAATATGCACTTTAAATGACATGCTAGAGTCAAAGATAACTCCTAGATTGCGGGCTGATTCAGTAAAACTAATGCTGATTCCAACTGAGTTAAATGATGATAGAATATTGTAGTGATCCGCGTCATTCCCTCCAACAATTAACATCTCTGTTTTATACTCTTCCCTGGCAGCTCTATCCTTAGCATCCTTCTCCCAATATACCCAGCATCTCTCCTCTGCACATGTCCAAACCAACGCAATCTCGCCTCTCTGACGAGTGTTATGTGCTCTCTTTATTACTTCTAAGCGTAATAATGCTGTCTCATTTCATTTGTTAATTGCAGTTTTTTGTGTGCCATTATCACTGGAATATTGACCAAACAATATTTCAGAGGGTGTAGTGACACAGTCTGTTTCAACTCTGCTTTAAAACAGACTGAGGGGTTTCAAGTAATCAACAGAAATTGGGACACCTGTGCAAATTGTTTGCTTCAACTTGCAAGGCTTCATTTACTTTAATTGCAGCAGCACATCTGTAGGATGTAAGCTATTAGTTGTTCCCTGGAAAAGCCCCATTTGTAATATTCTGTTTTTTCCTTTATTTCCATTTTTGTTAACCTAATCTTTAAATTTAAACTCCTGGCAGTTTACTGCTTACCTTTTCGCCATTTTATGTCATTCATTGAATTTCAACTGATTAAACTTGAAGAAAAACGGAGGTCTTGTAAGACTTGTGACCTTTGTGGAAATCTCCAAATCCGGCTTTACACACGACGACTCAGGTGGCGGACACATCCTTCTCTTTTGTGACAGAGGCCTCATACCAGAATTCAGATGGTTTGCGACTCCATAATAAAGGCCTTGCCTTTGTTGAGTGGACTCTCATGGTTAATTGAGGCGAGTGCTTACACAGTTGCAGGACCACACTAAGAGAAACATTCCTTCGGGATCTGTAGATAAACCCATGATCCAGCAGGCTTAACCGCAGAAATGGTCAATGTGGTAGGTCTGAGGGATTTAAAAAAAACAAAATCCAGCACCCAGACCTCCAACAGTTCCAATTCCAAATGAGAGAACATTTGCCTGCTTTAACTTTCAAGTTCTTCCTCTTAACGAGGACCTGTTTTTAGCCAGCTATAAACTGCGCCTCAATTATAGCACTGGAGCATGAGGAAGCCCGTAAATGAAGCATCTAAAATGCAACCAAGGGCTTTCCGTGAGATTTGTAAACTTGATCTCATTATGTGATTTTTTCACAGAGAAATGTTCAGACGCACGCCATTTTTACCACAGCAAACGACTGATGCAGTTCTATTTTTAGAGGGAAGAAACTCAATTGAAAAGGACGCAAAAGATAATTTTCTAAGTGTGTTCTGTTTGAAAGTGCATAAGCAGGAACGTTAAGACTTTTAGCTCCTGCAAGGAGACATTTATATTCCTTTTTTTTTTATTCCTGTAGAAGGTCTTAGGGTCAGAGGTCCCTCCTGGCAGCATCAGCTGTAAACTAGGAATCAGTTAGCTATACACTTGTTAATATAACCTGCAATTTATATTTTTCTGAACTTATTTTTTCACTATATGTGTTTAGAGAGATGGATCCTTTTCCAGTAGCACTGCATACAAGGCAGGAACTAAATTCAAGTTTAAGCTCAAGGTCTAATGTGCAACTAACACAAAAGGTACCAACTCACCTCTTAGGTGAGATATGAAGAACTGTATGAATACAACTATTACCTGTAACCTGTAACCTTTCTTGCTGTTCATTGTGGTCGTGCCAGGAATAACAAATATTGGGCACCAACCTGGCCATCAAAATTTAATTCAGTCCATGGCGCACATAAAGAAATACAATTTAAGAATCAACAGCATCCTCTTTATGGCTTAAGAGTAGCATTCTGTAAATGAGGGTCAAAAGGGATGGAGCTCCATTGTGTGGGATGCCTGGTTCACAGAATGACGCCTCCTTCTGGTAAGCTCAAGCGTAACCTCCTTTGACTCGTACTCCACACATCAGGGCGCTATATAAGCTAACATTCGGTTAGTCTTCTTAATGGCTCCTGGAAACGGTCTGTCAGTTGATGGTGTTGAGACCACTACGGCTCCTAAATCCTTCTCATAAGGAGTACTTTTGATTGTCACACCTCCCATTGTGTATTCAAACCTTACATTTTTACTAATACTTTACATTTAGTGACATTAAATTTCATTTGCCACAAATCTTTCCAAGCTTATATGCTGTCCAAGACCCTCTGTAATGATAATGGACATGAGATGATCTGCCAGTCCAGCTAGCTTGGTATCATCTGCAAATTTAACCAGCTTGTTACTTATATTCCAATCCAAATCATTTATACATCCATCCATCCATTTTCCAACCCGCTGAATCCGAACACAGGGGCATGGGGGTCTGCTGGAGCCAATCCCAGCCAACACAGGGCACAAAGCAGGAACCAACCCCGGGCAGGGTGTTGTTGGCAGGGTTTCCTCCGGGCGCTCCGGTTTCCTCCCACAGTCCAAAGACATGGAGGTTAGGTGGATTGGTGATTCTAAATTGGCCCCAGTGTGTGCTTGGTGTGTGGGTGTGTTTGTGTGTGTCTTGCGGTGGGTTGGAACCCTGCCCGAGATTGGTTCCTGCCTTGTGCCCTGTGTTGGCTGGGATTGGCTCCAGCAGACCCCCGTGCCCCTGTGTTCGGATTCAGCGGGTTGGAAAATGGATGGATGGAATTTAAATTTTAATTCTATTTTTAATTTTTTATTTGCACGTCAAGTTGTTACACTGTGGACCCTGAGCTTTGCAATTTCGTCTATCTGTATACTTGTAGGGCGGCATGGTGGCGCAGTGGGTAGCGCTGCTGCCTCACAGTTGAGAGACCTGGGGACCTGGATTTTCCTGCCAGGTCTTCCCTACGTGGAGTTTGCATGTTCTTCCCTGCGTGGGTTTCCTCCGGGTACTCTGGTTTTCTCCCACAGTCCAAAGACATGCAGGTTAGGTGCATTGGCGATTCTAAATTGTCCCTAGTGTGTGCTTGGTGTGTGTGTGTATGCCCTGCGGTGGGCTGGCGCCCTTCCCGGGGTTTGTTTCCTGCCTTGTGCCCTGTGTTGGCTGGGATTGGCTCCAGCAGACCCCCGTGACCCTGTAGTTAGGATATAGCGGGTTGGATAATGGATGGATGTATACTTGTATATGGTTGAGATGACAATAAAGTTCACTTTGACTGTGACTTTGAAAATTAATGGAAGGAATTATTAAGGATAAGATTGAGCAAGAAGAGAAGTTTTACTGAACAGTCAACATGGGTTCAGTGTTTTACTAACATGCTGGAATTCTATGTGGAGACAACAAAAGGATATGAACTTAGTGGAGCTTATGAAGAGGTAATGATGGCAGTTTCGGTCAAGTGATGGACATTAGGTAATGGTGGGTTTGAACATTAGGCAATGATGGGAAGAACTAGGAGGAGGAGAGTATTTTGCATACGTGATAAGAATTGTAAGAAATGTAAGCTCGCTGAATTTGCTAATGTGCTAATTTCATATGATTTGTATGCATCACACAATAAAGCTTGATTCTGCCTGCACATCCCAAGGTCTCCTAGTGCCTTCTTTGAGCAGCATGTTTCTGTCACAACAGTGTTTTTTCGTTGCTACTTATAAAAATATTCTTGCTAGGGCACCTATCGTAACATCAAGACAGTCGAAAATTGTCATTTAATCTAACCTACATTCATTGATCACTTGTTTAATGAAGAAGCACATAAAATATGTGAATTATTATTTTCTTCATTCTGCCAGCGAAGAACTTTACAGAATTTTAACTAAAATACTGTTCCACTTCATTTAATTTGGATATGATCCTTTCCCCCGTCACTTAGGGGACACCTTCAAAGCCCTGCAAAAGGTAACATTGCCACCCCAAACAGAGAGAGGGCGCTGTTGCTAAGCACATCCTCCCCTTTACCTGGGCAGAGGAGGGCGTGTCACTCAGTCCTTCAAGAAGCCCCGCCCTTTCTGGGGCAGCCGACACTTAAACGGCAAAGGCAGAGGAAGTTGGTGCTCAGTTTGAAACCGACGTTGAGAAAGGCAGAACGCACTTAACCTCTTATTTTTGGCATTCAGTAATCCCTCGCTACTTCGCGGTTCACTTTTCGCGGATTCACGACTTCGCGGATTTTATATGTAAGCATATCTAAATATATAACGCGGATTTTTCGCTGCTTCCTGGGTTTCTGCAGACAATGCGTCTTTTTACTTCTGGTATTTGCTTCCTCAGTTGGTTTGCCCAGTTGATTTCATACAAGAGATGCTATTGGCGGATGGCTGAGAAGCTACCCAATCAGAGCACTCAGTTAAGTTCCTGTGTGCTGCTGATTGGCTCAGCGACGGAGTGCTGCATTAACCAGGAAGTCTCATCTCACTCATTCAACATTAACGTGCTCTTGCTACTGCATTCAGGGGATTATCACCTTCAATCGTCATCATTTTTACTGCGCAGCATATTCATCACCATCATCACGTCATATATAGCTACGTGTACT
The DNA here is from genome assembly GCF_900747795.2 of Erpetoichthys calabaricus. Taxonomy (NCBI): domain Eukaryota; kingdom Metazoa; phylum Chordata; class Cladistia; order Polypteriformes; family Polypteridae; genus Erpetoichthys; species Erpetoichthys calabaricus. The sequence goes on along the minus strand of NC_041400.2, from coordinate 14,274,482 downwards.
TCGCTATACAGTAAGTGTAAACTTATCTACCGATTTCATATTGCTTAGCAGTTGTCCCTGTTATTAATAGAGTAAAGGGTGGGTTGTAAACAATACAGGGAGGGTTTAAAAACGTCCAAATACACGTTAAATAAATAAATATGGTGTCCCTACTTCGCGGAAATTCAGTTATCGCGGTCGGCCTTGGAACCTATCTCCCGCGATAAGTGAGGGATTACTGTATTGCTGTTCTTACACTCTCATGTGCCCTTTTATTTCCACTTATTGGAAGCAACGCTAAAAGTAGGGTGACCAGCTGGTTATGTCTACCTTTCGTATGTCTGATAATTCTTTCGACCTCACACTCCATTTAAATAAGCAATATTCACCATTTTCCAAAAACAATTTGAAATAAACTTTAAGCTCAGGACTAAGCAATATTCTGAGAATAAAAGTCTGCACAAGACTGAACAAGGCATCAGTGATATAAGTTTATTCACAGAGTCATGAATTATTGAAATGCACTATAGAGACGTGTTATGCAAGATGGTAAACTGATAAACAGGCTTCTCCACTCTTTTCTTTCTGTCACACCACATCAACAAAAAATGCTATTGTTTAAAATCTTAAAAGCTTTCTTGTGTTTTCAGCAGCAGCAGCAATGACATGTCTGCCCTTTGTGGAATCACACAGCATAAAAGATCATTTGGAAAACAATGTGCCTCAAATTGTGTCTCTGTTAACTTCGCCAACTTTCAGAGGATTCTGACTTAATAGTTTCCAGGCTCTTTAGAAACGTTGGCTGTTTTTCTGAAGAGGACAGTGTGCTGTAGCTTCCGTTGGAGTAGCTGCTAGTGGGCGACGGACACCCAGCGTATTGTCCAGGGTTACTCCGGGTTATTTGTGCAGACTAACTGGCAGAACGTTCAATGTTAGTTGTACAAGAGGACAAAAGATAAAGTGTTGGGGTGACCCCGTGATCCCATATATTATAAAGTCAGAAAAAATCCAGCATCTTAGCAAAAGAAAATGTCACTAAGGTCACGAGTCTCAAATCAGACTATCCGTGATGGCAGCATTTCTGCTTAAATACCAGCCAGGCAGGAAGAGGCAGATCCAGGTGTTCCAGATGCCCAGGTCAGAAATCTAAAAGAAATAAAAAAATAAAATCTCATTCACAAAACACTTGGGGATAAAGTGAAGAAAGGAGTTTAGTTAAACACCGCTTCAGTACATGCCTCCATCTCTGATGATCCCCCTAATAGTAAAATTAATAAGGTTGACCATTTTACTAAACTTAAAGTAACACATGATATAAGAGCCATTTCCTAGTTGCATAAGAATCATTTATTAAACATGCTGCAGTGCGTCCCTATCTAAAAAAGGCAAAATTAGATCCTAGAGTTTTAGCTAATTTTCACCTGACTTCCCAATTGCCATTTCCGGCTAAAATATTAGAAAGAATTATTTATAAGCAATTGGTTGATCACCTTAATTCCAATAATTTATTTGAGATCTACCAAACTGGCTTTAGGTGTTAAGATGGCCCTCCTGAAAGTATTCAATGACATCTCTATTATTACTGACTTGGGTGGCGCTGCAGTCCTTGTCCTCCTTAATTCATTCATTACATTTATATAGCGCTTTTCTCAGTACTCAAAGTGCTATCCACACAGGGAGGAACTGGGAAGCGAACCGACAATCCTCCACAGTCTCCTTACTGCAAAGCAGCAGCACTACCACTGCACCACCTGTGACCTGTTTCTTGACCTGACCTGTCCCGCTGCCTTTGACACTATTGACCATGAGATATTGCTGTTGTGGCTTGAACATCTTGTTGGGCTTAAAGGGGCTGCTCTTAACTGGTTCAGGTCATATCTAACTGGTAGACACTTTTCAGTGACTTTAAATTCCTCTTTTTCGTCTACTGCTCCTCTTAAATGTGGTGTTCCTCAGGAATCCATTTTGGATCCTATCTTATTCTCTATATACCTTCACCCTATTGGAGCTATTTTTAGGAAATTTAACATTTCTTTTCACTGCTATGCTGATGATATTCAGGTTTATATTCCCGTATGCAACTCTGCAATGAGTCAACTACACAACTGTCTTTTTGAACTAAGATCCTGGATGACTAATAATTTTCTTGATCTGAATCAAAGTAAAACGGAGGTGCTTATAGTAGGTCCATTAGCTAAAGCCCAAATAGGTCTTGGACTTCTCGGCTTTTTCTCTGTCTTTTGCAAACCTCAAGTCCATAATCTTGGTGTTATCTTTGACAGTAACCTCTCTTTTGAGAACCAGATTCATTCTGTAGTCAAGAGTTGCTTTTTTTCAGCTTCGTCTTTTAGGTGAGATCAAGCCTTTTTTTATCTTCTAGGGATCTTGAGAAAGCTAATTCTGCTTTTCTCTTTTCTCGCCTTGCTTACTGCAACTCACTGTATTCTGGGATTAGCAAATCCCTGATACGCAGGTTACAGTTGGTCCAGAATGCTGCTGCTCGCTTTCTGGTTGGGGCAAGAAAGTCTGATTCTGTTCCTCCAATATTAGCTTCTTTACACTGGCTGCCTGTCAGTTTTCAAATTGATTTTAAAATCTTGTTGCTAGTTTTTAAATCTTTACATGGGTCTGCTCCTGCCTTTTTATCTGAATTGTGTGCTTTACACCAGCCATCTAGAGTACTTAGATCTTCTGGTCAGTTGTCTCTTGATGTCCCTCGTACCAAGTGTAAAACTAAGGGGGGACAGACAGGGCTTTGGCAGCTGCTGCGCCTCGCCTGTGGAACTCTTTACCTCATCACATAAAGGAGTCGTCTACAATTGAACTATTCGAAACAAGATTAAAGACTCATTTCTACTCACTTGCTTTCCGTGACCTTCAGTAATACTGATGGTTTCCTCATTGTGTTTATGTAATCTTACTTCTATTTATTATTTATTTTATTTATGTTCATTTATTTTATTTCTATTTACAGTCATATGAAAAAGTTTGGGAACCCCTCTCAGCCTGCATAATAATTGACTCTCCTTTCAACAAAAATGATAACAGCGGTATGTCTTTCATTTCCTAGGAACATCTGAGTACTGCAGTGTTTTCCGAACAAAGATTTTTAGTGACGCAGTATTCAGTTGTATGAAATTAAATCAAATGTGAAAAACTGGCTGTGCAAAAATGTGGGTCCCCTTGTCATTGTGCTGATTTGAATGCCTGTCACTGCTCAATGCTGATTACTTGGAACACCAAATTGGTTGGATGAGCTTGTGAAGCCTTCATAGACAGGTGTGTCCCATCATGAGATATAAAGGTATTTAAGGTGCTCAATTACAAGTTGTGCTTCCTTCCCTTTGACTCTCCTCTGAAGAGTGACAGCATGGGATCCTCAAAGCAACTCTCCAAAGATCTGAAAACAAAGATTGTTCAGTCTCCTAGTTTAGGGGAAGGCTACAAAAAGCCATCTCAGAGGTTTAAACTGTCAGTTTCTGTAACTGTAAGGAATGGAATCAGTAGATGATATCACATAATAAGATTTGGATAATTTTAGACTCCTGGAGACCTCATCCATCAAGCTGCCTCCCCCATTTCGCCATTCCACAGTTGAAACAGTGTTGGGCCAGCCAATCTGATGAAAGGACCCCTCTTTCTCACGATTCCTGCGATCCTCCATCAGGGATGACTTTACCTTAGGCAGGCAAAACAACTTGGCAGGTGGGCCATGGCACCAAGTGCCACATTTGAGTACCGAGAAGAGAAACAGAATAGGTGAGGGTTAGTATCCAATTCTAACTATCACGTTACTTATGTTTTAGTGCTAATGACTAACAACAGAGATGCAGTCTGTACAGTTAATCAGCAGCTCTAGTCAGGGTGTGCTAAACTGAAGTCGTGAGTCTTCAACTGGGATTTGAAAGATGAGACCGAAGGGGCATCTCTTATAGTAGCAGGCAGACCATTCCACAGCTTAGGGGCCCTGTAACTAAAAGCTCGACCTCCCACTGTTATTTTATTAATCCTTGGAATCATAAACAGACCAGCATCTTGAGATCTTAATGTGTGCTCAGGTTTGTAAGTCATGATAAGTTCAGAGAAGTAAGCCGGACCTCGGCCATTTAATGCTTTATATGTTAAAAGAAGGATTCTGAAATCTGCCCTAAACTTAACCGGGAGCCAGTGTAAGGATTTAAGAACTGGAGTGATGTGTTCGTATTTTCTTCTTCTTGTAATAATTCTTGAAACTGTATTTTATATTAACTGGAGGCTGTATAAAGAACAGTTTGAACATCCAGTGAACACCGCATTGCAGTAGTCAATCCTACTAGAGATAAATGCATGAATTAATTTCTCAGAATCCTGTTTATTTAGAAAGCACCTTAATTTCCTAACATTTTTAAGATGGAAGAAGCATGTTTTGGACAACTTTGTAATATGCACTTTAAATGACATGCTAGAGTCAAAGATAACTCCTACAAAGGCATTCATGCAGAGGGAGAAGTACAATGTTCTGGAATGGCCATCACAGTCCCCTGACTTGAATATCATCGAAAATCTATGGGATGATTTGAAGCAGGCTGTCCATGCTCGGCAGCCATCAAATTGAACTGAACTGGAGAGATTTTGTATGAAGAATGGTCAACAATACCTCCATCCAGAATCCAGACACTCATCAAAGGCTATAGGAGGACAGCGTCTAGAGGCTGTTAGATTAGCAAAAGGAGGCTCAACTAAGTATTGATGTCATATCTCTGTTGGGGTGCCCACATTTATACACCTGTCCAATTTTGTTATGATGCATATTGCATATTTTCTGTTAATCCAATAAACTTAATGTCACTGCTGAAATACTACTGTTTCCGTAAGGCATGTCAGATATTAAAAGGAAGTTGCTACTTTGAAAGCTCAGCCAATGAGAAACAAAAATCCAAAGAATTAAGAGGGGTTCCCAAAACTTTTCATATGACTGTAATGTTATTTATGTTAATTGTATGTTTTTTTCTTCTTTTATTGTAAAGCACTTTGGCCACAGCATTCCTATGTTGCATTAACCCCCACGTGAGTGGCAGTTTAAGGGTTAATCTCAAGGTCCTTTCTTTTCCAGCCTTAATCTTAAGACTTTCCTTACCTCTATTTTTATTGAGTCTGTTTTGATCCTTTTAACCCTTCCCCAAACCCTTATCTTGAACATGGGAAAGGCGCTATATAAATAAAATGTATTATTATTATTATCCATCCATCCATCCATTTTCCAACCCGCTGAATCCGAACACAGGGTCACGGGAGTCTGCTGGAGCCAATCCCAGCTAACACAGGGCACAAGGCAGGAACCAATCCTGGTTCCAACCAAACACACCCACACACCAAGCACACACTAGGGCCAATTTAGAATCGCCAATCCACTTAACCTGCATGTCTTTGGATGGTGGGAGGAAACCCACGCAGACACGGGGAGAACATGCAGACTCCACGCAGGGAGGACCCGGGAAGCGAACCCAGGTCCCCAGGTCTCCCAACTGCGAGGCAGCAGCGCTACCCACTGCGCCGCCTATTATTATTATTATTATTATTATTATTATTATTATTATTATTATTATTATTATTATCTTAACCCCATCTGTTTGCCTGATTCTATTCCCTATCCCCAGCCCTAATCTTAATGTCCATTCTTTTTCCAACCCTAATCTGTAGTACTAAGTTGTTGTGCCGTGTTAGCCATTATGGATGTAGTGAGAAGTCAAGCAAAATGACACCTTTTATTGCCTAAATTAAAAGATTACAATATGCAAGCTTTCGAGGCAAATCAGGCCCCTTCTTACATTTTGCCTGAAGAAGGGGCCTGATTTGCCTCGACAGCTTGCATATTGTAATCTTTTTAGTCAACCCTAATCTTAAATGTTCCGTTACCCTATTAATTTTAACCCTAATCTTGAATAAGATTTTATATTTGTGTCCCTGAGGTTAAAGAGTGTCCCATTTTTTTAACTTTTAGATCCCTTATTTATAATTATAATTTTAGTACCTCATTGTAAATATTTAAAGTATTTTAATGCTCTTTTTATGTACTTATTTTATCCAAATTTTAAATCTGATTATTTAAATGTTTTTAATATGGGACTTTTAATCTGCTTTTGAAATTATTTTATAATCAAAAATATATTTTTTTAGACCTTATGTGATCCCATTTTTTAAATATTATTTCAGATATTTATTGGGTTTTAATGTGCATTTTAGAGCATTTTAAATACATTATAGGAATAGTGCTGATACGGGTTGGGTGCCAGATAAATGACTAAAATTTTAATTTCAGGAGTAAGTGTGCCGGTGCTTTATTTGTTTCCCCTGTGGGATTCAACTCTTCAAGGACATTTTTTGATAGGGTTTTAAAAAGTATTTTATATACTTTAGAGGTTTTTTATACATTTGATGGTAGAGGGGTATATATTTTTAAATGAAACTTTTATTTATGAAATCAGTGTTTCTTATTTGCAATGGTGATGGACAGGTTGACAGATGAGATTAGACAAGAGTCCCAGTGGACTGTGATGTTTGCTGATGACATTGGGATCTGTAGCGAGATTAGGGAGCAGGTTGAGGAGACCCTGGAGAGGTGGAGATCTGCTCTAGAGAGGAGAGGAATGAAGGTCAGTAGGAACAAGACAGAATACGTGTGTGTGAATGAGAGGGAGGTCAGTGGAATGGTGAGGATGAGGGGAGTAGAGTTGGTGAAGGTGGATGAGTTTAAATACTTGGGATCAACAGTACAGAGTAATTGGGATTGTGGAAGAGAGATGAAGAAGAGAGTGCAGGCAGGGTGGAATGGGTGGAGAAGAGTGTCAGGAGTAATTTGTGACAGACGGGTATCAGCAAGAGTGAAAGGGAAGGTCTACAGAACGGTAGTGAGTTCAGCTATGTTATATGGGTTGGAAACGGTGGCACTGACCAGAAAGCAGGAGACGGAGCTGGAGGTGGCAGAGTTAAAGATGCTAAGAATTGCACTGGGTGTGACGAGGATGAACAGGATTAGAAATGAGGACATTAGAGGGTCAGCTCAGGTTGGATGGTTGGGAGACAAAGTCAGAGAGGTGAGATTGCGAGAAGGATGTTAAAGATAGAGCTGCCAGGTAAGAGGAAAAGAGGAAGGCCTAAGAGAAGGTTTATGGATGTGGTGAGAGAGGACATGCTGGTGATGTGTGTAACAGAGCAAGATGCAGAGGACAGAAAGATATGGAAGAAGATGATCTGCTGCTTTTGCGAATAGCTAAATTTACTAATTTTGAGTGTTCATTTTAGATTTGAAAATTACCACAATGCCATTTAGGTTCCATTGTAGACGGTGGTATTTTCTGATCCTTGACGTGTTGTGTGGTTACAGATGGTTAAGAAGAAGGCACCTGGTAACATCAGCACAGTGACCGTGGCATACAGCTATCTTCATTTAATCTTTAGAACTCTAATCGTCATTTCTAAGGGTTTGAGGCTTCCATTTAAGACAAATGATCATGGGACTGTGCTTTTCTGACAACGATTTTCAATTAACATTTGAATTTTGATGAAAGATGGTACTGACATTTCTGGCTTTGGCACATTTAAAATTCCAGACTTGTCCATTTTTGCCCTTCTGTTCTACCATTTAACCTCCCCTTGGCCGTACAGATGATCCTTCAGAATACTGGGAACATGGTGGTTGGAAAGATGTGTCAAAAGTAAACATATATAACTAATATGGGCCCACTACATCCAAAGACAGAGTCACGGGGGTCTGCTGGAGCCAATCCCAGCCAGCACAGGGCGCAAGGCAGGAACATATCCCAGGCAGGGCGCCAGCCCACCACAGGGCACACACACACACACACACCAAGCACAATTTAGGATTGCCAATGAACCTAACCTGCATGTCTGTGGACTGTGAGAGGAAACCCACACAGAGCAGACATGGGGAGAACATGCAAACTCCACGCAGGGAGGACCTGGGAAGCAAGCCCAGGTCTCCTTACTGCGAGGCAGCAGCACTACCACCATTCCGCCCTTCTGGAGGACATTTTATATTAAAAACCTCATACTATTGACAATCAAGGCAGATGGTGGTAGCGTCATAATTGTGAAATCCTTTACTGCCTTTTTGATTTTTATGACTTGTCGCCATTTAAGAATCCATGAATACTGCCTTGTATCAGAGGATTCTTAATGGAGAATGTCAGGTGAGATAAAGCAGAAGTGTAGCTGGGTTATACAACGTAGCCATGGAGCTGGACAGTTTGACATCTGTGGCAGAGTGACGGGCGCTGAGCAGGCTCCTGTAAATCATGGAGAATCCACTGCATCCACTGAACAGAATCATCTCCAGACAGAAGAGCAGCTTCAGCGACAGACTGCTGTCACCGTCCTGCTCCACTGATAGACTGAGGAGATCGTTCATCCATCACACTATGCGACTCTTCAATTCCACGTTAACATTATACAAAGTTATTGTCTATTTTTACCTGCATTATTATCAATCTTTAATTTAATATTGTTTCCTTATCAGTATGCTGCTGCTGGAGTATGTTAATTTCCCCTTGGGATTAATAAAGTATCTATCTATCTATCTATCTATCTATCTATCTATCTATCTATCTATCTATCTATCTATCTATCTATCTATCTATCTATCTATCTATCTATCTATCTATCATATAGTGCCTTATCTATCTATCTATCTATCTATCTATCTATCTATCTATCTATCTATCTATCTATCTATCTATCTATCTATCTATCTATCTATCTATCTATCTATCTATCTATCTATCATATAGTGCCTTATCTATCTATCTATCTATCTATCTATCTATCTATCTATCTATCTATCTATCTATCTATCTATCTATCTATCTATCTATCTATCATATAGTGCCTTTTCTATCTATCTATCTATCTATCTATCTATCTATCTATCTATCTATCTATCTATCTATCTATCTATCTATCTATCTATCTATCTATCTATCTATCTATCTATCTATCATATAGTGCCTTTTCTATCTATCTATCTATCTATCTATCTATCTATCTATCTATCTATCTATCTATCTATCTATCTATCTATCTATCTATCTATCTATCTATCTATCTATCATATAGTGCCTTATCTATCTATCTATCTATCTATCTATCTATCTATCTATCTATCTATCTATCTATCTATCTATCTATCTATCTATCTATCTATCTATCATATAGTGCCTTATCTATCTATCTATCTATCTATCTATCTATCTATCTATCTATCTATCTATCTATCTATCTATCTATCTATTTATCATATAGTGCCTTTTCTATCTATCTATCTATCTATCTATCTATCTATCTATCTATCTATCTATCTATCTATCTATCTATCTATCTATCATATAGTGCCTTATCTATCTATCTATCTATCTATCTATCTATCTATCTATCTATCTATCTATCTATCTATCTATCTATCTATCTATCTATCTATCTATCTATCTATCTATCTATCTATCTATCATATAGTGCCTTTTCTATCTATCTATCTATCTATCTATCTATCTATCTATCTATCTATCTATCTATCTATCTATCTATCTATCTATCTATCTATCATATAGTGCCTTTTCTATCTATCTATCTATCTATCTATCTATCTATCTATCTATCTATCTATCTATCTATCTATCTATCATATAGTGCCTTATCTATCTATCTATCTATCTATCTATCTATCTATCTATCTATCTATCTATCTATCTATCTATCTATCTATCTATCTATCTATCTATCTATCTATCTATCATATAGTGCCTTATCTATCTATCTATCTATCTATCTATCTATCTATCTATCTATCTATCTATCTATCTATCTATCTATCTATCTATCTATCTATCTATCTATCTATCTATCTATCTATCTATCTATCTATCATATAGTGCCTTTTCTATCTATCTATCTATCTACAACAAAATAATGTTCTGATACTTAAAATCAAGCCTGAAGAAAAGGTAATTTAAGGTTTTGGACTGGCTAAGTCAAAGCCCGGAGTTAAATTCAAATTAGCAGTACTTGAAACCAGCCTGTCATCATTGCTACTGAGATGAAGCAGTTCTGCAAAACAGAAAAGGAGGAGGAAGTTGGGAGCATACGCTGATTACAGCACGTTGCTACACCCACCACACAACGAACCACCAGGATTGGGACCCAAGTGCAACTGTACAACAGGTGACACCTCAGCACCACACTGGAACAATCCTGCCACCAACCCCCAAGTTTTCCCTGCAAGTTGGAGGACCTTCTTGCAGGGCTGCTGCAAAACAGAGTGAACCAGAATCTTCCCCTGCAGTGTTAGAAGCTAATACTTATCAATGGAAAATGACTAGTCAAGGGTAAAAGTGGCACGTCCAGTTATTGAGACTAGAAGGGGAAATTACTTTTTCACATGGAACATTATGTGTTTCTTTTTTTTACATTATTTTAATAAAAAATAAATAAATAAATAGGGGTGGCACAGTGGTATCGCTGCTGCCTTGAAGTTAGGAGACCTGGGTTCGCTTCCCAGGTCCTCCCTACGTGGAGTTTGCATGTTCTCCCCATGTCTGTGTGGGTTTCCTCCGGGTGCTCCGGTTTCCTCCCACAGTCCAAAGACATGAAGGTTAGGTCGATTGCCGATTCTAAATTGTCCCTAGTGTGTGCTTGGTGCTTGCTGGCGCCCTGCCCGAGGTTTGTTCCCTGCCTTGTGCCCTGGGATTGGCTCCAACAGACCCCCGTGACCCTGTAGTTAGGATATAGCGGGTTGGATAATGGATGGATGGATGTTTATTCACAGTCATTTTTATCTAAAACTATCTGAAGTGCTTGGTACTACCTGGGTATGCTTGTGTGTATTAATGGGTTTAATATCGTTGTCCTAACGACTACGCCAAGTATTTTTCCATTGACTCATGCAATGAATCATTGAAGGATCTGACATTTGCACTGTAGTGAACTGGCAGTGCTCAGCTGTACACCTGCAAAGTATGGCTCAGATGTGGTCTCCTTACAGTGTGAATTGATAGAAGAACATTAACTGTCTCTGTATCTGTCAGGAGTCTGTCTGTATCTGCCGCTTTTTCAGTGTCTTTGCCATCATGAGTTGAGAATTAGTTTCTTTTTAGGCAGATTAAATTAAATTATATTAGATAATTTAATCCTGTGGGGAAAATCAGTATAGTTGGATTTGATAATTACTATAGCGTTTTCCTGGTTTGGAACCGTGAGCGGTACTTTTTCATATTCTCAGGTTTAGTGTGGTTTCACAAATCGATATTTAATCACACATTAATAAACTGGATAGCTTGTTGATTACCGTATATACTCATGGATAAGTTCTCCCGTAGATAAGTCATGTCTTGATTTTACTGTATAATTTCTGGTATTTTATAATGGCGGTTGTACAAGTCGAATGTGGAAAACTCACACTATTGGTCCAAGAGATTATGATATGCTGACGCTCACTTGAGAGAGTCACCATGGAGCACATGGCCTTTTATTTCTATGTCGGTGTGACAATGCGCTGTATCAGCGTGTGATCCTAACCTCTCTCTCTCTATCTCTTGCTCTCTCTATTGTGTCTACGTGACCACACCGTGATACCCGAACTATTCCAAAGCAACATTTGCACTGCTTTGTGTTTTTTGTATCTCACACCCACATACACATTTATTGTAAGAGCATCCCTTATCAGAAGAAAATAATAATAATAATAATAATAATTCATTACATTTATATAGCGCTTTTCTCAGTACTCAAAGCGCTATCCACACAGGAAGGAACCAGGAAGCGAACCCACAATCTTCCACAGTCTCCTTACTGCAAAGCAGCAGCACTACCACTGCGCCACATGAAGCTGGTTTTAAATTAAACATCGTTGAAATAGCAAAAGAAATCGGTAACTGCGCTGCTGCAGTAAAATTCGATGCATCTGAGAAACTGGTGCGAGATTGGAGGAGGCAAGAAGATGTAAAATAAATGAATGGGCGTATAATTTGGGGTCTGATTTTATGATCGATTTTGGGGTTTCAAGACCCGGCTTATACGCAAGTATATACGGTAATTAAATTATGGATGGTGGAAAGAATTTACATTAAAGGGGACAGGGGTGTTTAAGGGGGGGGGGGGGGGGGGTTGAGGATTTAGCATCCTGGACATCGCTACAGGTCTCTGTTATTATGACAGGAGGCAACAGTAGTGCTGGTATTCCATAATGTCATAAAGATGACACAAAGCTGATTCATTTAACACCAATTTAAAATTGATACAAATCATTCCAACAAACGGTGCATCACAAACAATAACATTGCTTTTATAAATCCCATACCAAATGGTATATAACAGAGACCTTTACATTGCATTTTTCCATTCCAACAGATTTTGCATCACAAACATTAACATTGCTTTGATAAATCCCATACCAAATGGCATATAACAGAGACATATACATTGCATTTCTCATTCCAACAGATTGTGCATCAAACTATTAACATTGCTTTTATTAATCCCATACCAAATGGCATGTAACAGAGGCATACACATTGCATTTGCCATTCCAACAAATGGTGCATCACAAATAATAACATTGCTTTTAGGAATCCCATACTAAATGGCATATAACAGAGACCTTTACATTCCATTTGCCATTCCAATGGATTGTGAATCACAAACATTAATGTTGTTTTTATAAATCCCCTACCAACTGGCATGTAACAGAGGCATATACATTGCATTTGTCATTCCAACAAATGGTGCATCACAAACAATAACATTGCTTTTATAAATCCCATACCAAATGGCATATGACAGAGACCTTTATATTGCATTTTTCATTCCAAAAAATGGTGCATCATAAACATTAACATTGTTTTTATGAATCCCATACCAGATGGCATATAACAGAGACATATACATTGCATTTCTCATTCCAACAGATGTAATGCATTTTTCCAACAGTGATGAATATATTAAGTACAAATGTTTGGATGTGTCATCTGTTGCAATGATAAATACAATGCATTTTATCACTATATTTATTACAAAATACATTCCAATAAATGGTGCACTGCAAACATTAACGTTGAGGCCTACTTTGATTGGTTAGATTTCAACTCATCTTAGACGGCTAGCACAGCTGGCGAGTCCAATAACAAAGCATAACTTTCTCAATCTCCCTTACTGAATTTCAGGTTTTCAAGGATCTGGTGCCTATCCTGGCATCACTGGGCACAAAGCAAGAAGCAGATCTGGACAGGGTGCCAGTCCATCACACATAAGCTGAATAATTGACAAGAAATGAAAGGACTGCATTCACACACCCTAGCAGTATTAAGTGTCAGAGACCAGCAGGTACTTTTCAGAGTTCACAAAAGGAATCTCACTTCTTATACTCTGGAGGCGGTTCAGGGAGTTTCCTGCACATATTTTTAACTACCAAGAGATCGTAGAGCAAAAACAAGCAAGATAAAAGAGAAAATGTAATCATGAATTCTATTTAAGTATTATTGTTGTCAAAGGTTACCAGATGTTATCCAGTTTTGACTTACTCATGAGAACCTACTGCATGATGAATTGAAACTATAAATCAGTGGTGTCTATCCAGTATTATAGACATACTAAGTTTTAACAATGTGCACCAGCCCATTAGATTTAGCAGCTGACCTTACTGTATTTGTTAATCAATAGGCCAATAAAGATGAATATGTATCTATTGAGGTTATCTATAATAAAATATATAAAAATAACAAAAATCATATTCTGCCCTCAATCGAAGTGAACATCGAAAAAGCCTTGCCCACCTGGCATCTGACATTTGGTGACTGTCTTGGTGGAGATGGCATGACCCCCTGCTGCCCGACTGAGGCATCCTTCTAATATTCTGGCTTTCCTCCCACCTCCCTGAAGACAGCCTTTTCAGGTTAACTGGCAACACATTATTAAAGTGTATGCGCATGGCTGTGCCCTGTCCTAGGGTTTGATAACCAACTTGCACCCAGTGGTGACACGATAGACCATAGCCACCAACCCCCACCATGGTCCTGAACTGTATTAGAAGGGTCTGAGAATTTAAGTATGACATTACAATCCTCTTAGTCTAAAAGTTCATTGAACACAAAGAGGTGCATTCACATTTTCTCTGGGCCATTGTAATCAGCGAATGGGTTAAATGCTTATTTATATGTTTTTTGTTAATGCTTCACATCAGTACAGAGTTGTCCATGCTGATCATAATTTCTTTTTACATGTAGTGTTTTTTTTTTTTGTGTAATTTTTACATTTTTTTCAGAACACAAAATCCTTGAAACAAGCCTCTGACTTTCTACAGTATACTTAGTTTAACTATATTCATTTTTATGTTCACATTTAAGCCAAGATCTAAATTATTATTATTCATGTAACATGTATGCCATATGCTGTATACATAAAATTTCCAGCCAAAGTGCCCGGCTATTATGAATAGCTTCATTGTTTCAATTTTTTCACATTAATCTTCATCATTTTACAAGATCTGTTACTCATTTTGGGGGTTGCTTGAGTCATAGAATCTGAATCTGACATTAGTTTCTTTAATTAGATAGATAGATAGATAGATAGATAGATAGATAGATAGATAGATAGATAGATAGATAGATAGATAGATAGATAGATAGATAGATAGATAGACATTGGGGACAGCTTAAGGACTCTGGTGATGGTAATTTCCCTCTGCTCCACAAGTTGCCGCTGTTTACTAACACCATTTCTCTTTGTCCCACTGCTGGCTGAAAGAATGACTGCTTCTGGAGTCCGTTCACCTGGACCTGCCTCTTCCTGCCAGAAGTCCTTAAAACAAAAAATCCTCCATCTTGGTTTTTTTTTTTTTTTTTTTTAATGCCATTTATAAATCACATTTTTTTTTCTTTTCAGTTATACAGGGTTTGCCTGGCGGGATCCCCAAAACTTTATTAGTCTCAACAATACGTAGAAACTGAAACTGAATACAATTGCAGGGTTAGCACAACAAAAGGGCACACATTTACTGTACATATAACAAGAATTATAATAATCTTAAGGATGAGGGTGGCCCAGAAATTCCCAGAATTGTTAAAAAAACAATATTATAAAAATTTTCTTTCAGTCACCTTCAAAATATTCCCATTGAGATGCCATATATTTTCCTCCTGCCCTACAAATATTGCTTGTCCACATCTTTTATTACCCTTTGTAAAGCCTCTTTTTTTCTGGATTTCTCACATGGTGTCAAATCCTTTAAGTTAAAGTTTTAATGTCGAGAACAAAAAGAAGTCACAGGGAGTGAAGACTTGCAAATTTGGGGTTGTGAGGCAACAATTGCAATGTTTTTGGTCAAGAACTGTTTGACTGGCAATGCCGTGTGTGCGGGTGTGCTGTCAAGGTGCAAATTCCATTTTGTGTGCTCCACTGCTCCGGATGTTATTTTCCTGACGCTTTCCCGCAGACCTCTCAGCAGCTCAGTGTAATGTCACTGATTAACATTCTGTTCATAGAGAACAAACTCGTTATGAATAATTCTGCCAACGTTGAAAAACGCGACCGTCAATGTTGTTCGATGAGACCTGATGCACTTTTTTCCACTTGGAGAAAAAAAAATTGGCAAGGTCATGTGCACAACTGTAGAATAAATGTCATAAATACACTCTTGAATTGATCAACTCAGCATGGTGTCACTTGGTGGACTAATTAACAAGACTGTAGCCAAACAATGCCTAGGAGCATAATCGATGACAACACCCAACTCCCATACTGTTGACCAATTCCAGGAATTTTTTGGATTCCACTCCCATGCTAACAAGTCACAAATATGCATATAACAGGAATTATATATACTGTAAGTACTGTGGAATAAGAATGGGCATCCTGGCTAGGGAGGAGCACAGGTTATCACCTGGATGGGAGGCCTGAAAGAAATGTTGTACAGACCATTCTGTGCCCAGACGGCATAAAATAATGGGTGGACCAGTGAAAACCAGAACGTGGGAGTGGTTCCATTCCCCATGTGCAGTGGCAGTGGTCCTCGTATGAGAACCAAGTTGGGACACCTACAGAGGTGCTAGGGAAATGGGAGTCTGGAAGTTCAGCCATGTTGGAATCCCTTGGAGTCAATACAGGGCACTCTCTTGTTTGGGGTGGGGAGTGGGGATGACCACTCTACGTTGCCTATTGGCCTGGAACTGCTTCATAGAGGAGACAGAATGGCACCAGAAGCCTTTCCGGGTCTGGCATAAAAGAAAGCCCGCTGCCACACATGAGAGAGTCAGAATTGGTGGAGAAGGAGGAAGAATTGGGAATTACAGTAATCCCTCCTCTATTGCGGAGGTTGCGTTCCAGAATCCCCCGTGAAAGGTGAAAATCCGCGAAGTAGAAACCATATGTTTATATGGTTATTTTTATATTATCATGCTTGGGTCACAGATTTGCACAGAAACACAGGAGGTTGTAGAGAGACAGGAACGTTATTCAAACACTGCAAACAAACATTTGTCTCTTTTTCAAAAGTTTAAACTGTGCTCCATGACAAGACAGAGATGACAGTTCCGTCTCACAATTAAAAGATTGCATCTTCCTCTTCAAAGGAGTGCACGTCAGGAGCAGAGAATGTCAGAGAGAGAGAGAGAGACAGATAAAAACAAACAATCAAAAATCAATAGGGCTGATTGGCTTTTAAGTATGCGAAGCACCGCCATATAAAGGAGCTGCAAGGAAGAGAACAAAGTGAAGGTAGTCTTTCAGCATTTTTTAGAGGAGCGTCCGTATCCTCTAGGCTAGTGTGTGAACAGCCCCTCTGCTCACATCCCCTCCGTCAGGAGCAGAGAAAGTCAGAGAGAGTGAGAGACAGACAGAGAAAAACAAAAAATCAAAATCAATACGTGCCGTTCAAGCTTTGAAGTATGCGAAGCACCGTGCGGGAAGAATGTCGCTTGACAAAGCCGGAAGGGAGCAATGTGAAGATAATCTTTCAGCATTTTTAGACGAGCATCCGTATCCTCTAGGGGTACAAACAGCCCCCCTGCTCACACCCCCTCCGTCAGGAGCAGAGAATGTCAGAGCAAGAGAGAGAGAAAAGTAAACAATCAAAAATCAATACGTGCTGTTTGATCTTTTAAGTATGCGAAGCACCGTGCAGGAAGCATATTGCTTGACAAAGCAGCCGCATGTAAACCCAGCAAGGATGGCAGCAATGTGAAGGTAGTCTTTCAGCGTTTTTTGAGGAGCGGCCGTATCCTCTAGGGGTGCGAACAGCCCCCGTGCTCACAATATATTTCAGGAGTTTTATTTAATATGTAATATGGGTTCTGGTTGGGTAGCTTCTCAACCATCTGCCAATAGCGTCCCTTGTATGAAATCAACTGGGCAAACCAACTGAGGAAGCATGTAGGCCTACCAGAAATTAAAAGACCCATTGTCCGCAGAAATCCGCGAACCAGCAAAAAATCTGTGATATATATTTAAATATGCTTACATATAAAATCCGCGATAGAGTGAAGCCGCGGAAGTCAAAGCGCGATATAGCGAGGGATTACTGTATTGAATAATCATTGGGCGGCATGGTGGCACAGTGGTAGCGCTGCTGCCTCGCAGTTAGGAGACCTGGGTTCGCGTCCCGGGTCCTCCCTGCATGGAGTTTGCATGTTTTCCCCGTGTCTGCGTGGGTTTCATCCGGGCGCTCCAGTTTCCTCCCACAATCCAAAGACATGCAGATTAGGTGGATTGGCGATTCTACATTGTCTTTGGTGTGTGGGTGTGTTTGTGTGTGTCCTGCGGTGGGTTGGCACCCTGCCTGGGAATTGGTTCCTGCCTTGTGCCCTGTGTTGGCTGGGATTGGCTCCAGCAGACCCCCAGTGACCCTGTGTTTGGATTCAGCGGGTTAGAAAATGGATGGATGGATGAATAATCATTGCATACTTTTGGCTTATTGCAGGGAGAGGATTGTGGAAAGTGCCGGGGAGGAGAATAAAAAAACATTATTGTATTCTATTAACTTGTGATGTATTACTGGGGCGGAGTGGTGGTTCTGAGGCTAAGGATCTGCGCTGGTATCCAGAAGGTTGCCAGTTCGAATCCCCGTCACTGCCAAAAGAGATCCTACTCTGCTGGGCCCTTGAGCAAGACCCTTAACCTGTAATTGCTCCAGGGGCGCTGTACGATGGCTGACCCTGTGCTCTGACCCCAAGGGGTATGCGAAAACTAACAAATTTCTAATACGAGAAATCGTATAAGACGAAATAAAGAACAAAAAAAAAAAAAAAAAAAAAATTACTGGCTCTGTGGTTTGGGGCTCTCTGGCGCCCTCATGTGGTCACAGTACATTAACAAAGCGTAGGTATTTGCTGTACTTTAATTTTTGTTAGTTATTTATGTTATTTTGTTATTGAGTGTGATGAGGATGGACAGGATTAGAAATGAGGACACTAGAGGGTCAGCTCAAGTTGGACAGTTGGGAGACAAAGTCAGAGAGGTGAGATTGCGTTGGTGTGGACATGTGCAGAGGATAGATGCTGGGTATACTGGGAGATGGATGCTAAGGATAGAGCTGCCAGGGAAGAGGAGAAAGGGAAGGCCTAAGAGAAGGTTTATGGATGTGGTGAGAGAGGACATGCAGGTGATGGGTGTGACAGAGCAAGATGACGAGGACAGGAAGATATGGAAAGAGATGATCTGCTGTGGCAACCCCTAATGGGAGCAGCCGAAAGAAGAGGAAGATTTTGTTATTTATTTTATACTATTTGTATTCAGTATATGCTTTTCTTATATTCATTGTTTCAGAAAAGCAATTGGACATAGAGTGCAGTGTGGATATAACACTTGGAAGAATACATCAGGAGTATTGTCTGATTGAAGAATTAAGGTGAAATTTTAAGGTCAGGTTTTTAAGACAGTGGTAAAGACCAGCAGTGATGAAGTAGAGACATGGGCAGCAAAGTTAAAGCAGGAGAAGAAGTGAAATGTGGCAAAAATAGGAATGTTGACATGGATATGTGGAGTTAAAGTAAAGGACAGACTAAGAAATTAGAGAATCAGAGATGCAACAAAAGTGGGACAGATGGCTAAGAAAGTACAGGAGAGAAGGCTGAAGTGGTGTGGACATGTCATGAGGACAGACAATACATATGTGGGCAAAAGAGGGATGGGAATGGAAGTACAGTGGAAGAGAAAGCAAAGGGGGGCCAAAGGGGAGGTGGATGGACAAAGTTAAAGAAGATCTGAACAACTGAGCAGTTTGGAGAAGGCTGATTAAGCACATCAACCTAACATAGAAGTGGGAAAAGAAGAAGAGGAAGATGAAGAAGAAGAAGAAGAAGAGCCAAGGGAGGGACTTACTTCTTCCATAGATGGAAATGTCATCGAATGAATTATTGCAAATAATTTTTCATTTTTTTTTAAAGACTAGGGGGCTTTGCCCCCTGCTAGCTTCTCTCGGAACTGTCCCTTCCGATTCACTCCTGAACGAGACTTATGTTAGTCTGAAGTGTTAGAATAACATTTCTGTCTGTAAAATCTCCTGTGTATCTGTGCAACTCTGTGACCCAAGCGTGACAGCGTATGTGGATTTCACTTTCACCAAACAACAAATCTTTTAATTCTCGCAGATACGCCTCTTCATTGGGAAGAAAGACTACTTTTCCCTGATAGCAACACGAACTAGATGATCTACAAGTCTCCAACTTAAAGTTTAAATCTGAACAATATATTCGATCTCTTTTCACTGTTCTGTTATTTCACCGAGTAATAATTTCTGTTTGTTTTCGCTA
Source organism: Erpetoichthys calabaricus (assembly GCF_900747795.2). Classification (NCBI taxonomy): domain Eukaryota; kingdom Metazoa; phylum Chordata; class Cladistia; order Polypteriformes; family Polypteridae; genus Erpetoichthys; species Erpetoichthys calabaricus. Next base: position 14,254,716 of record NC_041400.2, on the reverse strand, counting down.
ATGCGATCTTTACTATCATTTTTTGAGATTTTCCAATTTAAGTACTTCCATTATCTCTAACCTGCTCTGCATGTGTATTGCGCCAACGTTTTTGAATTCTTTACGACGTTCTACTTTGTTATCTACTCTTTGTCTTTTATTTCCGGGCCCGAGTGTGGTTAAATCCCTAGGCACAAAGTCTCGTCTCGCGGGACATGAAAGTATCTTTCTGAGAAAATCACGTCTCGTCTCCTTCCAAGATTTTTTTTTATAATAGTGAGACATCACTTTTACCTGAAAAGATTGTTTAAATGAAGATCAGATTTTGTTATGTCCACAAAAACTATTTTATGGTGTACTTACCATACTTACATTTTCATATTTTTTCCATTATTTCCTATGTGTTTTTTTACTAATATTTTCCTTTATTAATACCCAATCATTCTCATGAATTCATATTATGAGCTAAAAGGTGATAAGATAGATAGATAGATAGATAGATAGATAGATAGATAGATAGATAGATAGATAGATAGATAGATAGATAGATAGATAGATAGATAGATAGATAGATAGATAGATAGATAGATAGATAGATAGATAGATAGATAGATACTTTATTAATCCCAGGGGGAAATTCACATACTCCAGCAGCAAAAAATATTAAATTAAAGAGTAATAAAAAATGCAGGTAAAAAACAGACAATAACTTGAATAATGTTCAACGTTTACCCCCTCTGGTGGAATTGAAGAGTCGCATAGTTTGGGGGAGGAATGATCTTCTCAGTCTGTCAGTGGAGCAGGACAGTGACAGCAGTCTGTCGCTGAAACTGCTCCTCTGTCTGGAGATGACACTGTTTAATGGATGTAGTGGATTCTCCATAATTGATAGGAGCCTGCTGAGTGCCCGTTGCTCTGCTACGGATGTCAAACCGTCCAGCTCTATGCCAACAATAGAGCCTGCCTTCCTCACCAGTTTGTCCAGGCGTGAGGCATACTTCTTCTTAATGCTGCCTCCCCAGCACACCACTGCGTAGAAGAGGGCACTCGCCACAACCATCTCATAGAACATCTGCAGCATCTTACTACAGATGTTGAAGGATGCCAGTCTTCTAAGGAAGTACACTTAGATTACACCGAGGTCTAAAAATCAGGTAGCTTCCTGGCAATCATTTCTACTGTTTCTTGATAAAGTCCATGATTTGAGATAGATAGTGCAGCGGATCTGCATAATGCATGAGATAATACATTTATGCACATACAATTAAAGATTTAAAGATTTTATGCATATTTATGAATCATAGTGCATATGTGAAAAGGTCTGGAATGGAGCTAATGAGCCATAGAGAAAAAAAAAAAAAAAAAATTCTGATTTACAGAACTGCATATTTTGTCTCCCCATAGAGAAATGAAGCTTTTTTCTTTTCTAAAACAATGAGTATAAGTAAGGCATACACTGAATACAAATAGCGCAATGCTAATAATGAAGTCACTGTATATTCTGAAATCGACATTAAAGGAACATTAAATCGGCTACAAAATACAATGAAGGTCAAGTGTTACGCTCAGAAAAGAAAGTTAAGCAGTATTATTCACAATTGTTAAGCTTCCACCTCAAGGACGCTCCATTTTTTTTAAAGTAGATTATAAAATACCGTCACTTATTTCAGGTGCTGGCCTAAGGAATGGGTGAACGCCTACGATAACTAGAAATTTAAACCTGACCTTCATTTTTCTCCACCTATACCCTTGGGGTCTTTTGAATGTACCGCGACAGGTGGGTGTGCTTGTGAGTCACTTAGAGAGGTTGGGAGCATGCGCTGATAGCATGTTGCCACACAACAGACCACCTGAATTGGGACCCGAGTGCAGCGGGTGACACCTCAGCACCACAATGGAACAGTGTGAGGTTTTTCACGGTGGCTGGAGTGCCACCAACCCCCAAGTTTTCCCTGCAGGTTTTAGGGCCTACCTACAGGGTTGGATACAGATTAACGTCATACCCATGACAAAGCAATTGCAGGGTAAGGGCCTTGCTCAAGGGTCCAATGGGGTACAGTTACTTCTGGCATTTACGGGATTCGAACAAGCAAACCTTCCAATTGCTGGCGCAGATCCCTAGCCTCACAGCCACCACTCCTCTCCCCCATCTGACCTGACTAAGTTATTCTGGTCACTTAGACATCAATTTCTCTTTTAAAAAACTCTTTACAGTTTATCTAAGCAGCTTTCTCAGTCCATGGTGGAAATGGCTTATCCCCAAGTATTTAAAGTACTAATTATCATTTAAATTCAAGATCAAGCTCGTAACTGATCGATCACATAATGGATGAAACTCATTCATGGTACACCCAAGGTAGCCCCGAGATGATACTATATACTGTATATATTTTTTTGGATTTGATATATTCTGTTAATCCCCGAGGGGAAATTGTCTTTTCGCATGACCTTTGGGGGTCAGAGCACAGTGTCAGCCATTATACAGAGTTCCTGGAGAGATTTTCAATGTTAAGGGGCTTGCTGGAAGACCCAACGGAATAGGATCCCTTCTGGCAATAATGGGATTTGAATCGGCAACCTCCCAGATGCCAGATCCTGATCCTGCATAGCCGCCACTCTACCCCTTCTTGTAAACTGGGGACAGATGGTGTCTTAATCCGCCACCTCTGTTTAGTGATTGACGTTCCTTCTACATATTCTGGCCTCTTTCGCACCTCTTCCAAACCAGCGATCTTCTCTGGTATAGGACGTGAACATCCTTATCTTCAAAGCAATGGCCTCATGAAGAGCTACAATCTGTAGCTGGGGACAGGCAAGTCCAGGTTGATCTGCTTGGCCTGCTTCCACCCTGACCCTCAGCAGGAAAAGCAGTTAAGAAAATGAAATGTGAACAAAATGAGAGATGGTTAGGCTAGTACACCTCACTGCTGGTTTAAAGACATCCTTGGATTGCATTAAGTGGCTATGATAATGTTATATTACTGTAACCTAATATTACATATTATTTGGCTTATGTCTTTATCTAACATTTGAGTGATACGGTTGGTTACATTTCTTTTGTTTTTCCCTCATTTGGAGCATAGGTAGCTGAAGGGACTCACTCGTGCTCACACAGTGTCAGTCATGGGATTTGATGTCCAAAGGCTTGTAGTGGGTCGCCAGGATACTAACGTTCACACCCTCCAAAGATGACTATTTGTTTATTTTATTACAAGGATCCCAGGAACATACAAGCATCTCAATGACTCGAATATAAAATAAATAGATACAGTAATCCCTCGCTATATCGCGCTTCGACTTTCGCGGCTTCACTCTATCGCGGATTTTATATGTAAGCATATTTAAATATATATCACGGATTTTTTGCTGGTTCGTGGATTTCTGTGGACAATGGGTCTTTTCATTTCTGGTACATGCTTCCTCAGTTGGTTTGCCCAGTTGATTTCATACAAGGGATGCTATTGGCAGATGGCTGAGAAGCTACCCAACCAGAGCGCGTATTACGTATTAAATAAAACTCCTCAAATATATTGTGAGCACGGGGGCTGTTCGCACCCTTAGAGGATATGGCCGCTCCTCAAAAAATGCCGAAAGATTACCTTCACATTGCTCTCTTCCTTGCTGGGCATACATATGGTTGCTTTGTCAAGCGATATGCTTCCCGCACTGTGCTTCGCATTCTTAAAAGATCAAACAGCACGTATTGATTTTTGATTGTTTGTTTTTCTTTCTCTGTCTCTCTTGCTCTGACATTCTCTGCTCCTGATGGAGGGGGTGTGAGCAGGGGGGCTGTTCGCACCCCTAGACGATATGGACACTCGTCTAAAAATGCTGAAAGATTACCTTCACGTTGCTCCCTTCTGTGCAGCTGATTTGTCAAGCGACATGCTTCCCGCACGGTGCTTCACATACTTAAAAGCTCGAAGGGCACGTATTGATTTTTGATTGTTTGTTTTTCTCTGTCTCTCTCTCTCTCTCTGACATTCTCTGCTCCTGACAGAGGTGGTGTGAGCAGAGGGGCTGTTCGCACACTGGCCTAGAGGATACGGACGCACCTCTAAAAAATGCTGAATGACTACCTTTACATTGTACATCCTTGCAGCTGCTTTGTCTGGCGGTGCCTTGCATACTTAAAAGCCAAACAGCCCTATTGATTTTTGATTGTTTGCTTTTCTCTCTCTCTTACATTCTCTGCACCTGATGCACACTCCTTTGAAGAGGAAGATATGTTTGCATTCTTTTAATTGTGAGACGGAACTGTCATCTCTGTCTTGTCATGGAGCACAGTTTAAACTTTTGAAAAAGAGACAAATGTTTGTTTGCAGTGTTTGAATAACGTTCCTGTCTCTCTACAACCTCCTGTGTTTCTGTGCAAATCTGTGACCCAAGCATGACACTATAAAAATAACCATATAAACATATGGTTTCTACTTCGCGGATTTTCACCTTTCGCGGGGGGTCTGGAACGCAACCCCCGCGATAGAGGAGGGATTACTGTATATATTAATCAAATAATGAAGAGAAAAAAAAAACGCATTTAAAAGCCCTCCCCAATTTCTGCAAGTGATAATTATTTACATTGTGAGGGATAGCCGGTGTCCTTACCTGGCCGTGATGCCCTTGGGGTGGAAGGGCAGGGAGAGACAGTGTTTTGTCTCCCCCTAGATGCTAGATGGCAGTGAACCCAGGCTCTGTGATCTCCTGTGGGTAACTATAAGGCATGTCGGGTATTGTAGTCCCAGGGAATAGCCTTGTTGGGACCTGTGGGGGCCGCCAAGGCATAGCTGCAGGATTTAGTAGGCCATACTCTCTAGGGCTGCAACCTCATCTGGAAGTGTTTCGGAGCTGCAGAATCATATCATTGGAAGCAATCCTGGGGATTAGATAAAAGGTGCTGCTTGTTTTACATCAGGGAGCCAGAGTCAGGGAGAGAAGAGCAATTCTTGCATGGAGGATACAGTGACAGAAAGGAAGTAAAGAGTTGTTCTGTACTGTGCTTTATTGTACTTGTGACTGTGGTGGTGGGAAATGCTTATTGGGAAGAATTTCCCACAATATAAGACTCTTTTCCTTTTAAACTTATGTTGGGTGTTCGGGGAACTGGTGTCCACAACATACACTACATACATGAAGCAGAACAAAACAACAGATACTACTCAGTAAACAATTAACACTAACGATAGAGTCCAGTCCAGTATAGCAGGTGCAGCTGACAATGGTGTGTGGAATGAAATGTGAGCAAGCGAAATATAAAGTTTTGTCCTACCAGGTTCCAATTGTACTGTGAAGATTAGGCATGATTGGTGTCATTTGACAGACAAAGATATATCCAACCAAGATGAAATCACATGGACAAGCAGACACAGGACAAGCACATAGATCCAGATGAAACTGGAATCCACGGTAGTTGTAATTGTAATCCGAAACAAATACAGACAGATAATTGCAATTTCTTTTTGGCTCCTTTTTAAAGAGACTGCTTAATTATCCTTCTTCATAGCAACCCCTGTGCCCTCTGTGAGAGAATAAAGAGACGATCAAGGGGTAGCATAGCTATTGTGCATGAAGCATTTTGGTATGCAGTTACACATTAAAGGTAATCTCTTATATATATTTCTCTTCTGGTTCTTCCTGCTTCCACTTCAAAACCGATCCCGTCCACATGCAGCCGACACGGCATTTCTCGATTCCTATTCGTCGTCTTCCATGTCATGCACTATACTGGCATGCTGAGCGTAATACATCCAACAAGTAGTCGAGGTGCTGCCACAACGATAAAGTAGCTTTACCACCTTTGCAGAAGCCACCTGTGTCTTTACAACAGCTTCTTACACAGCAAACATCAGAAGCTAAAAATTATCGTGAACACATTTGGGAATACAACTCTTCTCTAGCGTTTGCTTCCATGGGTGCATAGATAATTCAACCTCCTGGCCACGGACCATACTGTTTTAAAATACACGGGCAAATTTATCACCCAATCTCTCCATTATACACTAACACTTCTACTTCTCCAGGATATGGACAGTTTTTGACACAGCGCAAGCTACTGCAGTACACTTACAAAATAAAGCAAACTCTGCATGCAGCGAAAATGTACTTTTCCAGCTAGATTCCATGCTCAGAACTATCAACCCCTTCGCTAAATCATACAAACACATGCATGAAATCGCTCAGTCCAATCCAACAGCATCTGTACGAATGGTTTTCAAGGAAAACCCTAGGCAGGATTTACGACGATACAATGCCCCAACATTGCAGCGATTTTCGTCGGAGAATATGGCAAAATGCCTGCCGAAAGGGACATTTGCATCTATCCCATACGCAACTCCTGTAAACAGATTTCCACGCTCAATATGAATTGCGATCCTATGGTTTACCCACTTTTATTCCCTTATGGAGACATTGGCTGGCACAAAGATTTACAACATGTTCCTGATAAAAGAACTGCCAAGCGAATAAGGCTTACTCAATGCCAATTTTACGTGTACAGATTAGCAATGAGGAATATATTTAGTATTTTGCACTCCAGCGGCAAACTATTCCAACAGTACATCGTAGATGCATGTGTTAAAACAGAGGGCGCGTGTTTCAATTATCTCAGATTACATCAACAAAATCTGGGCGTGGAACAATACAATGTTTGAATACAGACGTACTGCAAGCAAACGCTGAAAATAACAATGTACGTGTAGGCAAAATGATCATATTACTGTCCACATTTCCAGGAAGTCCAAGATACATGCAACAAAACTATCAGGATGCCATGGCCATAGTACGTAAATTCGGAAAGCCTGATTTATTTATCACTTTCACATGTAATCCTACTTCGCCGGAAATTCTACATGCATACTGCGTCTTTCAAGAAGTATTTATTTCTTCTTGATTTCTGAATTCCTTTCTCATCGTTTTCCGTTCCAATTCTTACACCACTGTATGCTACGGTGAGCGTCGGCTAGTATATAATATTTATCTTAAATAGCATGAAGAGACCTCTGAAGCGGTCAAGTTAAAAAGACAAGAATGTTCTAGGAGATGGTTGATGTCATACACAGGATGTCCTAGGAGGTGGATTAAGAAATAAGCTGATGTCCCATACCTGGTAAAATTTGACAGTTGTCACGTAAATCGAAATTTCTTAAAAAGAGCTGAACTTAAGAAGTATTGAGGAACAAGAAAGTAGTAAAATGAGACTTTTATTTAGATATGTTATTTGGGTATGTAAGTTAATGAAATAATCAGATGATGGGTGTGTAAGCCAACGAACCAATCAGAGTAAATGTCAGGTGATATGTATTACTTTTAATGTAAATTCATTGGCTTATAAAAATGAATCTCTGCCCTCATTTTTGATCATTTTGCTGACAACCTATGCTGTGGGAACAATCCCTTAGTAGACGACTGTAACTGGATGCTCCCTTAGTAGACGACTGTAACTGGATGCTCCCTCTTCAAGCATTTGCTGAAGAGAAAATGAAAGACACAATGAACAAGTTTCCTCCTGCCTGGTTCCTGACTTAAAGAGGTCCAAGTTGTGGACAAGATTTCTTTCTTTACTATATTTCAAATTTATTTCTTCCACACCGCTAAATCTGCCTAATGGCATAATACTGCTGGGGCTGCTGGGAGTTGTAGGCAATTTAAGCAGCCTTTGCTACAGGCTTAACCACCCCGCCACACTGTCTATATGTTGAGTGTGAGTGTGTGCCTAAATGGGTCCTGTGGTGGAAATGGTTTATTCCTTGTCTCCAGCACTCCATGAGCAGGATTAAGTAGTTTTGAAAATGTTATGTTCTGTTATTCAAAACAGCATCTGTTACTAAATGAGAAGCTCTCTGAGGAATCTTGAAGCTTTAATCATTTGATTTAAGGACCAAGACACTGCTGTTAATGATCAAGATATTGTGAAAATGTGAGGCTTCATTAAAGTCCATAATCTTTTCAGCTGAATGCAGCACGATATTTTATGATGCCAGACATAAGACAGTGATGCTGCTTGTCACTAGGTTATACGCTTTTTTAATTATTAGCCTGCTACAAGATAGCAGCCCAATCTGTAATCAAACCTGGGGGCTCACCAGGCGTCTCCAAGGATTTAGGGAAAGTGAATTGGCAAGCAAGCAAACAAGCTGGTTGAATGAGTGAGAGAACATTACAACTAACAGTAATAAACTCTGAAAGATTACAAACGGCAAGATGGCAAATGAGAGGAATAACAACTCTCAGAAAAGATATTTTTGTACGGCATCTATGGTTACCAACAGGCGGTGATGGAGAGTGGCTAAAAGCATATGCACCCGTATGTAGTTTTAAGTTGATTCGAGATTTTAAGAAAAAACTTGACATGTCATGTGGCATACATAAAGTTCCATATATAAATCTGATTTTTGCAGCCATACCACAAGCACTTCAGAACAGGTCACCCACCTGAAGCTATGTATGTCTGGGCCTGGCCAGTACTTGCATGGGAGACCATCTAGGAAAAGCTTAAGTTGCTGCTAGAAGAGGTGTTGGTGAGGCCAGCAGGGGGCGCTCGCCCTGTGGTCTAAATGTGGATCCCAATGCCACATTAGAGTGATGGAGACAAGGTGATGTAAAAATGGTGCTGTCCTTCAGATGAGACGTAAAAATTGACTCTCAGTGGTCATTAAAGATCAACAGGGCATCCTTTGCAATGAGTAAGGTGTAACCCGATGTCCTGGCTAAATTGCCCATCTTGGCCTCATGCATTCCTGCCCTTTAATCATCCCATGTATCTAACTGTCTATCTTTCTCACCCCTTCACCACCCAATAGCTAATTTGTGGTGTGCAAACTGGTGCAAAAATGGCTGCCATCACATCATCCAGGTGGACACTTCACATTGCATGTGGTTCAAGTGGCTCCCCACTCAATATGTAAAGCACTTTGAGTAGTGTGAAAATTGTAAAGAATTACAATTACAATTGTAAAAATGTAAAGAATTATTATTAAATAGCAAAAGCTGGTGGCTCAATTGCCATCACTGATACTCGGTGCCAACCTCTTATCTGCCAGTACTCATCATCTACAATTTCTGAAATAATTCTACTATACCTGTAAATAGTCTTAGGATATTGGTCATTAAATGAAAGCACTGTCCATCCATCCATCCATCAGTTTTGTAAACCCACTCATCCAGAACAGGATCGCTGGGAAGCTGGAGCCTAGGCCAGCTACCATCAGATGTAAGTCTGGAAAAGGCCTCGACACCAACCCCAGGACAGGCCTCCACACAAAGCCTAGGACAGACCTCCACACCAAGCCTAGGACAGGCCCCCACACAAAGTCCAGGACAGGCCTCCACACCAACCCCAGGACAGGCCTCCACACAAAGCCTAGGACAAGCCTCCACACAAAGCCTAGGACAAGCCTCCATGCCAACCCCAGGACAAGGCTTTACACAAAGTCCAGGACAGGCCTCCACACTAAAACCAGAACAGGCCTCCACACCAACCCCAGGACAGGCCTCCACAAAAAGCCTAGGACAAGCCTCCATGCCAACCCCAGGACAGACCTCCACACCAAGCCTAGGACAGTCCTCCACACCAACCCAAGGACAGGCCTCCACACAAAGCCTAGGACAAGCCTCTACACCAACCCTAGGACAAGGCTTCACACAAAGGCCACGACAGGCCTCCACACAAAGCCTAGGACAGGCCTCCACACTAAAACCAGTAAAGGCCTTCACACCAACCCCAGGACAGGCCTCTACACCAACCCAAGGACAGGCCTCCAGACAAAGCATAGGACAAGCCCCCACACCAACCCCAGGACAGACCTCCACACCAAGCCTAGGACAGACCTCCACACCAAACCTAGGACAGGCCTCCACACAAAGTCCAGGACAGGCCTCCACACAAAGCCTAGGACAAGCCTCTACGCCAACCCCAGGACAAGGCTTCACACAAAGGCCATGACAGGCCTCCACACCAACCCCAGGACAGGGCTCCACACACAGCCTAGGACAACCCCATGACAGGCCTCCACACCAAGCCTAGAACAAGCCCAGGACAGGGTCCCACACCAAGCCTAGAATAGGGCTCCAGCACATCGAAAGGTGAACACCCATGCATTGTAGGGGTGAATTTAGCATCATCAACAAATTTGAACTACATATTTTTGTACTTTGGGAGACCGGCACACCCAGATAAATCCTATTCAGACACAGAGAGTACATGCAAACTCCACATAAGATGTAATGAGCAGCGAAAGGCACTATACAGTGGATTCCAAAAGTAATCAGACCCCCCCCCCCTTCACTTGTTTCACATTTTGCAGTTTTGCAGTCTTGTGCTAAAATTATTCTTAGTTTTTTTATTTCATCACTAGGCAACACCCAATACCCCAGAATGACAAGGCGAAAACAGGAGTTTAGGAATTGTTGTAAATTTTATTGAAACTGAAAAACTGAAACATCACATCGATACAAATGTATTAATTTACTGTTCATTCTAAATCTTTCTGGTTGATCTGTTTGTATCCAAAAATGCTAAAGGACCATCTGTGGATGACTAAAAACACAAAACGTTTTTAGAAAGGAGACAACATCTTTCAGCAGTCTGGCCTGAGACATTTCGAGGAAGAAAGAAAGCGATTAAGCATCTTTGACAATTCCATATGTAGACGATTAGGGATCTGCATGCTTGTTGCTGCTGACTGATTGATGGTGAGCTTTAACAAATACCGTTTTATAAGTGGCAGTCTTGGGCATTTCCCTGTGGTCATGGCAGGATGACAGTCAAATACCCTTATTGTTTTCTGCACCACATTCATTTATTTTGTAAAGGTTAAGTGAACTCAATACTCCATACCCCCACAATCTCCCCAGAAGATGTGGTTCAAAAGTCTACCATGGTCATTCCATTGTAATATTCTAAAAGCATCCTGTGCTTTTAGCCATCTGCAGATGTCATCAGTCAGTCATTTTCTAACCCGCTTAGTCCTGAACAGGGTCGTGGGGGTTTGCTGAAGCTTATCCTAGCTAGCACAGGACACAAGGCAGGAACAAACCCTGGACAGGGCGCCAGTTCACCACAGCGTCCAACCACACACATTGGGCCTATTTAGTATTGCAAATCTCTTTGGACTGTAGGAGGAAACCAGAAAACTGGGAGGAAACCCACACAGACATGGGAAGAGCATGTAAGCTCCACACAGTGAGGACCAGGACGCCAACCCTGGTCTCCTTACTGCAAGGTAGCAGTGCTACTACTGTGCCACCATGCAGCCTATCTGTACATGTTAGATGCAAAAGATCAACAAGAAAAATTTATAATGAGCAGTGGATTAATAAAGTATCTATCTATCTATCTATCTCTATCTAAATTAATCAATCCAATTCAGATTAGCTTGCGGACAGAGCCGATCCCAGCAGCACTGAGCTCAAAGTAGGGACAGTCCGTTGCAAGGCACACACACACACATACATACATACACTTGGGCCGATTTAGTATTGCAAATCTCTTTGGACAGTAGGAGGAAACCAGAAAACCCGGAGGAAACCCACACAGACATGGGAAGAACATGCAAGCTCCACACAGTGAGGACCAGGATGTGAACCCTGGTCTCCTTAGTATAAGGCAGCAGCACTACTGCGCCACCATGTAGTCCATCTTTAGATGTTAGATGCAAAAAGATCACCAAGAAAGATCTATAATGAGGAGTAAATTAATCAATCCAATTCAGATTAGCTTGCGGACAGAGCCGATCCCAGCAGCACTGAGCTCAAAGTAGTGACAGTCCATTGCAAGGCACACATACACACACACACACACACACACACACACACACACAGACAATTAATCAGAAGCACATGCATACCACCACAGAGCTGTACAATGAATCATTTATGAGTGCATATCTGTTTCTGTAATGGGCAGTTATGTTGGGTAAGTTGGCTTGTGGGATGTTTAAAACCTTGTGGACGCATCGATCATTTTGGTGCTTCAAGTATATTTGTGGAAATAAGTACGGCAACATACAGTAGATTCGGAAAAGTATTCTGACCCCTTTACCTTCTGCCCACTTGATTGTGCTGTACACTGTAAAAAATGTCAGTAAATTTAACGGTAAAAATACTGTAAATGGTGAAAGTAAAAGACCAGAAAAAAAGGAAAGTTACCTTATGTTCTACTGAAAATTACCTCTATATCTTAAACAATACATTTCATTATTTTTTACAGCGAAGTTCTATAAAATCAATATTTTTCTACCTTTAAAATATGCTATGTACCATTTACTGATAAATTACAGTTAAAGTGTTTTAAGTGTAACTTTAAGTGTAAAACTTGACTAGCGAAGGAAACACAACTGTAAAATGTAAAATTGTGTTAATGTGTCAGTAACACCGAAGGTATGATATTTGCATAAGGTCACACTTGTACAGGGGCTGTCCGTCCATCTCTTCCTTCCAGGTTTGCTTTCTGTTTCCTTCCTGGCCGGAACGCCTGTCCAGTCCATGTGACATCTACAGTATATATATATATATATATATATATATATATATACAGGACACAAGGCAGGAACCAATCCCGGGCAGGGTGCCAACCCACCGCAGTATATATATATATATATATATATATATATATATATATATATATATATATATATATATATATACATATATATATATATATATAGAATATATATATATATATATATATATATATATATATATATATATATATATATATATATATATACATATATACTGTGGACATAGATACAGTATACTATATATATATATATATATATATATATATATATATATATATATATACATATATACTGTGGACATAGATACAGTATACTATATATATATATATATATATATATATATATGTATATATATATATATATATATATATATATATATATATGGTTTGAAAATAGTTTACTGTCAAATAAATGCAAAGAGTACACGACACGTGTTTCGCCCTCATTCTGGGCTCATCAAGTGTACACACTCCACTGCACTCCCTCTCGGGAATCGAACCTCGGACGTCAGCGCCAGAGGCGATGCCCCTAACGTTGCGCCACGGCGTGTGGTTCGTTTATTTGACAGCATGTAGATCGGGGTAATTACATTCACGGCATTCGAAGTCTGTGTCACAATCTGATAGTGTGGGTGGTTACCTACCAGGTAACGCTTTGTGGTTGGCCAGCAATCTGCTAACATCCACCACGGTGCCCTCAGTTTGTGAAGAGCAGATCATAGAATGGTTGAAATAGTTTACTGTCAAATAAATGCGAAGAGTACACGACACGTGTTTCGCCCTCATTCTGGGCTCATCAGGTGTACACACTCGTCCGAGGTTCGATTCCTGAGAGGGAGTGCAGTGGAGTGTGTATATATATATATATATATATATATATATACGAGTTCCAGTCCAGCCCACACGTGGAGCGCTTTTCTCTGCTCCCTACAGCACAGTACATAAAGCCCACAGAGCTACGTCCACTTCCTCCTGATTCTGGCATCCCTAATGGAATGAAGCAGCACATTTTATTCAGCTTCTGGGAGTGCTGCAGGTGGCTCATCAGTATTACCTGGAGTCACTCCCAGGTGTGGTAGACGTCCACTATAGGGCTCTGCAGCTCCCCCATGGAACCCAACAGGGCTGTACCAAACTCAAAGTCCCAATGTGTCTGTGTGGGAATCTGTGGTGCAGCTAAGAAGCTGGTGAGTATAGAGAGAGTCATCTGGGTTTTTCCTCAGAGATCTAAGGATGTAAAGACATCAATGGACCTTCTTGACAAAAACCAAGATGTGTTGTGCCCACTTCAGACCATCCATGATTGTGACTCCAAAACATTCAAAGCTGCTGACCTTTTGCGTAGTATTTCAGGAACTGTGACAGTTTGCCTTCTGCTTCTAGACGTCTTGGACAAGCTACTTGGCTTTGCTGGCGTAAAGAGTGAGGTTGTTCTGCAGGCAGCTCTGTGTCAGAAGGCAAATTGTTTCATCATTGTTAGCGACCGAAACTACGATGGTGGTGTCTTCAGGAAATTAAATGATAAATTCAGAACTGCGTCCTGCCACACGGTCATAAGTGATTTTGGAATACAGCAGGATGTTCAACACAACCGTGTCGGGTAAACATGTTAAGGTGTGATATTCTATTATTAAACTTTAACTTTACCCTTTTAACTATTTTCGCCTTTAATCATTTATCATTTTTTTAATCATCAATAGCCGTTTTATTTTGTTTTTTGGGTTTGCATAAAACCAGATTATTTCTGACTGTCGGTCTTAGGGCATTTTAAATTAGCTGCCACGTCTTTATCTATTCCTCTTTTATGTGGTGCAGTACTTTTTGTTTATAATTTGTTTGACATTAAAAAGTGAAAATACAAAAAAAGCTTATTAATAATCAGTAGGTTACAATGACTCTAGGGGTAACCTGCGCTAGAACAATGAGGGGGATATTAGATTGCGGATTTCAAACAGACATTACAGACAAATGAGTAATTAAAGATTTAATTGCTTTCGCGTGTAACAGTTTATGTCTATCACTTTATGGCCTCATTTATTGTGGAATCACATACCTTCTGCTGGAAATGTCAGATGCCATCTGCTAAATATGCAATTAAATTCTATAAGTTGTTAACAGTTACATTGAGAACAACTTTAAAAATGTGAGTTTAATTATGGTCTAACACTTTGCATGAAGGCATAGTCATTATATTGTTTATTTCATTCCCATAATGGATGGATTGACTGATGAAGTGTTACAGCAATCATACCTACTCTGTGGCCACTTTATTACGTCCATCTTGTTTTATCGTGAAAAGAGTTTTGGGAGGGGTCCCTATCCTAAAACACAGATACTTTTACAACCCCAAATCAGAAAACGTTGAGACAGTATGGAAAATACAAATTTAAAGAAATACTTCCATCCATCCATTGATTAGCCAACCCACTATATCCTAACTACAGGGTCATGGGGGTCTGCTGGAGCCAATCCCAGCCAACACAGGGTGCAAGGCAGGAAACAAACCCCGGGCAGGGCGCCAGCCCACCACAGTAAAGAAATACAACGATTCTTAAATTTACTTTAACTTTTATTTCATTGCAGGTGGTATGAACCCAAGATATTTTATGCTTTGACTGGTCAACTTCACTTCATTTGTTAATAAAGCATCCATTCCTGCATTTCAGGCCTGTGACACATTCCAAATTACGGGGGCAAATTAGGGCCAGTAATGAGGTAAAATAATGAAATAATAATGCGATTTCAAACAGGTGATTTGGTATCCACAAAAGGCTGCGGGTAGAGGATCTCCAATTTGTCAACAAATGCATGAGAAATTGATTGCAATGTTTAAAAACAATGTTCCTCAATGAAGGATTGGAAGGGATTTGTGTATTTTTACCTCTACAGAGCATAATTTCATTAAACGATTAAAGGAAGCTGGAGACATTTCAGTGCATAAAGGGCATGGGTGCAAACCTAAGTAGAACATCCGTGATCTCCGATCCTTCAGATGGCACTGCATCAAGAAGCGGCACTCAGCAACAGCGGATAGAACCACATGGTCAAAGGGATTGCTTTAGCAAACCTTTGTCAAGCACTACAACATGGAGTTACATTCACAAATGCCACTTCAAACTTGACTGTACAAAAAGGAAGCCTGTGGATAGCACAATAATGTAATGAATTATTATTATTATTATTATGTTAACCATGTCTGGGCTCAGAGGCAACTGGGATGGATCATCACACAGCAGAAACGTATATTGTGATCAGACGAATCAGTATTCCAGATCTTGTTTGGAAGAAATGGAAGACCAAATACAAAAAGGGCCTTCCAGACTGTTATCAGCAACAAGTCCAAAAGCCAAGGTCTGTCATGGTATGGGGACATGTCAGAAACCTTGACAATCTATAAGAAGGATCTGGATGAAATATTGGGAAATCTAATGAAATAAGCCAGATGGACTGAATGGTCTCCTCTCATTTCTTAAGTTCTTCTGATCGAAGCAAAGAATCTAGTCTCTGGAAAAGATTGAGGAAAAGCCTGCAAGTTAACGTGAACCTCATAGTAACAAATATGTCGTATTTTTAGAATCCGTTTGCTGCTTAGGAGTCTGTTGCCAAAAGCATTCTTTGTCGCTTATGTTGTAGTCTCCACTTTAATTAACAGTTGCCTTAAATTGAAGTTGCGCTCTGTTGATAGAAAAGCTAAAAGATTCTCTTTTAATAAGAAGAGTGAATGGCTTCTTTAGAGAACACACCACCGAGGCTCTAGACAGAAACGTAGTTGCTAATTACATTTCAAAAAAAAGAGCTTACAGAAGACGCATCTAATGGTGTGCAGAAAACGATTTATTTGATCTTTTGTTATTATAAAATAATGCTCAGCCTGGAAAGCTGTTATCGGAAGACAAATAAAGCTCTATAAATTAGAAAATGAATGGATGGATGGAATTTTAAATAACAGCATTGTCGATTTCTTTTTTTTTTTAATTTTCTGGAAGATTATGCATTTTAGACTACTTAATCCTTATCTATTTTCTGCTTTATGTAGGCTATTAGCTATATAACAGCATTTTTATAACATAATTCCTTTTGTTCATATTCGTAATGTACAATAAGCCTAGACTTACATGATCAGCTTATCATGCATCCGCCACATTCTGACTCAGGGTCACCAAGAGCTTGAGCCGATCTTGGCGGCCTCAGGGCTGTGCAGTAGTTTGAACGTCCGTGTCTCGTCTGTGTGTGTTCTGCCATGTAGGATGGCTGTTTGTTATGTCAGTCAGTCATCTTCCAATGCGCTATATCCTAACACAGGGTCATGGGGTCAGCTGGCGCCAATCCCAGCCAACACAGGGTGCAAGGCAGGAAGAAACCCCAGGCAGGGTGCCAGCAGGGCACACACACCCACATACACCCACACAACAACCACACAATGTAGGATCGCCAATGCACCTAACCTGCATGTCTTTGGACTGTGGGAGGAAACCAGAGCACCCGTTGGAAACCCACACAGACACGGGGAGAACATGCAAACTTGCGAGAACCCAGGAAGCGAACCCAGGTCTCCTTACTGCGAGGCATCAGCGCTACCACTGCGCCACCGTGCCGCCCCACTGTTTGTTATGCCCTGTGATTATTCATGTAAATAGTTGTAAGGAAGTAGAATTACAGGATGTCTGCGGTTAGACAGTACGCTTCATGAAGAGCGTGTGTTTGTTAGTCCCATCGAAGAGGCGCCTTTTCACTGTACTGTTAGTCATCTTTAGTGTTTGAACCAGTGAGAACTAAAGTAAAATGACACATTTTATTGGCTAACTAAAAAAGATTACAATATGCAAGCTTTCAAGGCCCCTTCAATGGTTAACATGGTACAACACCCTAGTGTTTGAACCAGAAACTAAACAGCAGCCCAACTCTAATTTCATTAAAGCTGAAATATAATTGGAGCAAGGTGCTATCTCCTGACTCCATGAATCTTTTGGCAAGTGGAGTTTTTGCTTGCTGTTCAGTTTGTGCACTTTTAAGCCGACCTTCAATCCTGATGAGGCCTTCATGGTGCTTCTGATTTGTTAAAGGTCGACCAAATAAAAAAATCAAGAGGTACCTTAACAAGCAAGGCTGTGCCTGGAAGTTTAACCTTCCTCAATTTTGTCATATGGGAGGAGCCTGGGAGAGAATGATGGGAGTGGCTTGCAGAATTCTGCAGTGCATACTAAACCAAGAGAACCTGTGCCTCTCGATCATGATGTTCTGCAGTGGTGTGCAGAAGTATTCAATCCCCTTGAAAGTCATCATGATTTTCTGCATTCAGTAGTTCTAATGTGAACTCTTATATGGAATAATACATTCCCAAAGTCAAAATAAGCCATTTTCTGTAGATATTTTACTGAAGAAGTGTTTAGACCTTAGAGTTAGACCTGAGTGTCACTTGGGATGTAAACACAGTGCTAGAAGTGTTAATCGGGCAATGGTATAGATGCATCTCGCATAACAGTTAGATCCGAGAATTACTCAGGTTGTGAAGATGCTAACAGTGTTAGCACCGAGTATTACTTGGGCAATGGTATAAACGCATCTCATGGGCCCAAAAATTACTCGGACTGTGAAAATGCTAACAGCGTTAGTACCGAGCATTATTTGGGTAATGGTATAGACGCAGGGCGGCATGGTGGCGCAGTGGGTAGCGCTGCTGCCTCGCAGTTGGGAGACCTGGGGACCTGGGTTCGCTTCCCGGGTCCTCCCTGCATGGAGTTTGCATGTTCTCCCCGTGTCTGCGTGGGTTTCCTCCGGGCGCTCCGGTTTCCTCCCACAGTCCAAAGACATGCAGGTTAGGTGGATTGGCGATTCTAAATTGGCCCTAGTGTGTGCTTGGTGTGTGTGTGACCCTGTAGTTAGGAATATAGCGGGTTGGAAAATGGATGGATGGATGGTATAGATGCATGTCATGTAAGAGTTAGACCCGAGAATTACTCAGGCTGTGAAGATTCTAACAGCGTTAGTGCCGAGTGTTATTTGGGCAATGGTGTAGATGCGTCTTGCATAAGCGATAGGCCCAAAAATTACTTGGACTGTGAAAATGCTAACAGCGTTAGTACCAAGCGTTATTCGGGCAATGGAATAGATGCATGTCGTGTAAGAGTTAGACCCGAGAATTACTCAGGCTGTGAAAATGCTGACAGCGTTAGTGCCAAGTGTTACTTGGTCAATGGTATAGATGCGTCTTGCATAATTGATAGGTCCAAAAATTACTCGGACTGTGAAAATGCTAACAGCGTTAGTGCCAAGTGTTATTCTGGCAATGGTATACGCATGTCTTGTGTGTCAGGCCCGAGTGTTACTCAGTCAACGGTATAGACACGTCTTGCATTAGTGTCAGACCCGATGATTACTCATGCTGTGAAGATGCTAACAGCATTAGTGTCGAGTGTTAATCAGTCAACGGTATAGACACATTTCGTGTAAGAGTTAGACCCAAGAATTACTTGGGCTGTGAAGATGCTAACAGAGTTAGTGCCGAGTGTTACTCAGGCAATGGTATAGGCCTGTCTCATGTAAGTGTCAGGCCCGAGTGTTACTTGGTCAACATTATAGATGCATCTTGCATAAGCGTTAGACCAGAGAATTGCTCAGGCTGTGAAGATGCTAACAGAGTTAGTGCAGAGCATCACTCGGGCAATAGTATAGACGCATTTTCTTCTAACCTCATAATGGTGTCTCATAAGAGATCTCTTTCAGTAGTCCAGATAGTGATACAAGCAGTGATGTTGTGGAGCCTTTCATCAGCAGTTATGAGGAAGTGAATCTGTCTTCAGGCAGTAAACTTGAAACAGTGATTTGGTGAATCCAAAAGTGACACTCGCATCACTCGTACATGTGCAGTGTGATATTCAAAAGCTGATCAGTCTGGAAAGAATATCCTCAAGGAATCACACTACTATTGACCCGACTGTAATGTTGGATTGTCCACAATTTACAACAGAACCATGACACAAAAAAAATTTTTTCCTGTTTGTTTTCGAGAAAAAATGCAGCGCTAAGAAGGTCATACTACTGCGATTTGGAAACTCTGGGTTTTACACAAATGACAAATTAAACACAAGCGACACAAAGGTGACAGTCATAATTAAACATAATGATGTACTACTTGTGAGATCTTTATATCTCTCTGGATATAAAAGGCATCCTTTGTAAGGGCCAAAGTTTTTGTTAGACAATCATGGCAAAAATGAAGACAGTGAGTCTGAAAGGGGGATATGGTCCCTACTTTGTAGAACTCCAGTCTAACCCAGAAGTGCTTCTTATGCACCATGTGCTAGCCCCGAAAGTATTGCCAGGTCAAATATAAAAGGAGCCACGTCATCTTGATTAAGCAGTCAGAGTTGGGAAGACATGGACAAGGTTTGACGAGAGGAGTCTGGAGGAAAAGGAATTTCTCCCAACCTTCCCTTAGATAGATAGATATATAGATAGATAGATAGATAGATAGATAGATAGATAGATAGATAGATAGATAGATAGATAGATAGATAGATAGATAGATAGATAGATAGATAGATACTTTATTAATCCCAAGGGGAAATTCACAAAAGAGTAGTAAAAAAGTGTAAAAAGTGTCCAGGAAACTAGTCCATATAAAAGAAAGTGGTAGGAGTTGACAGTGAAATAGAGAAAAATACAGAAAAAAGGTAAAAAGATAAAGTCATACACGGAGCTGCTGGAAAGGCTGCCACTCGCGGCGGCGCCTGAGTCATTATCCTTGTATTTTATTATTATTATTATTATTACTATTATTCCCTTCTACATCTATAACCTCATGCAATTAGACAGAGTAAAAGGACAAGCAGGTGTTACGTTACACATTCTAATAATGTATTATAATAATATTATATATATATATTAAATGTATATATAATAATATTCCTAAAATAATAATAATGAAATAGAATACATCTGAATACTGGCAACCGTACAACCTGATAAATACTAGATGTGTAGTTTCAGGTAGAACACAGACGTGTAGTTACTTAAATGTCTCTGGTCAAATCATCATTTCTAATCAGCTTTCTTCAGGACAGGCCGCATGCCTGTCTCAGTATGGCTGCCAAGTTGTGCTCCTTATTTTGTTCTCTTTATGCCCCTGGTGTGAGAGATGGAGAGAGAGAGAGGGATAGAGAGGGACGGGTAAAGCGACCAAGTTTACAAACTCTCTGTCCGAATTCTTAGACCAATAGGGCGTCATGGTACAGAATGGCTTCTGATTCAAAGCCAATCCCAAACAGCCATACTTCAGACCAATGGGCAAACACACTGTCTTTTCACACCAGCCCTGAAGTAGTGGTTACCAATTGTCTAGCTGAGGTTTGCCAGTTATAAAATGTCCTGTGCTGAACCATCCTTGCCAAACCAGTCACAACCCCCAACCCTGCAATAAAATTCACATCCTGTGTCCTAAAGACTTGGGGGGGGGGGGCGTTGGTTGGAAACACTAACATTACAGCTGGTATCTCTAGCATACAAATAAAGACATTGTGGACACCAGGGGGTGCTCCAGCTCCCCAAACACCCAATACAAGAAGGCTCAGAAACAAGTTTAAAAGGCAAAGAGTTTTTTATTGTGAGAAAATTTTCGCAAAAGCGTTTCTCACCACCACCGCCACAAGTAAAACACTATATAATATGTACAATAAAGCACTGTATAGCACAACTCTTTTCTTCCTTCTCTCACTGGTCACTGCCCCCTGTAGTCCTCCTCACAAGCATTGCTCACCTTCCTCCTGACTCTGACTCCTTTTATCTACCACCCTGGAGTACTTCTGGTCTTCTGTACACATGGTACAAAAGCACTTCTGGGTGAGGTGGAAGCCCAATGAAGTAGGGCCCCCCCAGTCCCTGCAGTACCCCCTGGGAAGAACTCCATATCCCATGATATCCTGTGAGAATCCGGGGCACTGCTGCAACGCAGGGGGGCTGCCATCTAGCCATCTGGGAGAGAACGCTCTTTGCACACTCTTTCCCCTGGCCCTTCCATTATGAAGGCATCCAAGCCGGACAAGGGCCACGGCCGTCTGCCACAACATACAAAATATTTATCAATATATGTACAAAATATCACTCCAGCACAGGTAGTCGTATTCTGTCTAAGAAAATAATATCTCAATATATATAAAATCCAACATCTGTCTGTCCACTTTTCACAAGAGAACTATTTATTTAGATTGGGTTTTTTTCTATAATTTGCTTGAACATTCTGGTTGATTTTGCGATTATAGTTCAGTTGCGTCACCGATATTTTAGCGAGAATCCGAGAGATGGGCTGAGGGGAGGTGGAGGGTAGACCTCAGGAGCAGGGAGCTAGGCAGGGCCCTCCTCATTCACACGCCAGCCTTCATTCGAGTCACTCTACCTCTCACCAGTGTGGCAAGAGGCTGGGGATGGCACCCAGCCGGGATGCCCAGAAGGACTGGAGGAGGGCTTACGCCTCCTCCAGACCACGAGGGGGCGGCCACCCTGGTGGCTTTGGGGACCACAGGAACTGAGCTTGGAAGCTGAACCCTATAGGGCCCCCATTGTCACCGCCAGGGGGCACCCCAAATTCCTGAGGAGCCCTGGCCCTCAGCACTTCCATCACACCCGGAAGTGCTGGGGGGAAGAAGACCAGGGACACCCGGAGTGCTTCCGGGTGCGCAGCCAGCACTTCCGCCACACTGGGGAGTGCCGGCAGTAGCTCATTGGGAGTCACCTGGAGCACGTCCGGGTGTGTTTAAAAGGGGCTGCCTCCCTCCATTTGAGGGCTGGAGTCGGTTGGAAGAAGGATGGAGCTCGGAGGAGTAGAGGCAGTGAAGAAAGGCATTGAGGAAAGAGGCCCGGACTGGGGTGATTGGTGCTGCGGCACTGGGTTGTGTGTGTCATATTTGTAAATAGTCCTGTAAATAAACGTGTGTTGGGTGATAAAATCATGTCTACTTGTCTGTGTCCGGGCTGTTTCCCACACCACGTGTTGGAGTGTACCTTACCTCTGCTTAGATAGCAATATCTGTTTGTTCAGCATTATGGTGTATAAAATCTGTACATTTTGGTTTCATTTTCCATTATATTTTGGTCAAGATAAAACAACAGATGAACTACAATTAAGACAAATCAAAGCAGGTTTTCTTACACCTCACTTTTAAAACAGCTGTTTCCAACATTGAAAGAAAGACATTCTGATGGCTCAATTATTTTACAGCCTGGGAAAGGATGCTGAGCTGATACCTCAGGCTAATGATTACTTTATGGATGGACATCTGGGACAACAATTGGGTTTATGGCCTGGGAAAGGGAGACTGAGGCAATATCAAAGAACTTTATTATCTGGGAAAGAGTTTGAGCAAAATTCATCAATCACATTGACAGCCATCCAATCAGGTGCATGTGTTGTGAAACCAAGGCATGACATTTCATAATAAATATGCCTTGGTTTGAAAGAGGGAGAGTAGCAGAAGGAGGAGAAGAAGAAAGAGAAGAAGAGGAACAGACGAAGACATCACTGGTCGTCAGAAAGGCATCACGAACATCCATCCATCCATCCATTTTCCAACCCGCAGAATCCGAACACAGGGTCCCGGGGGTCTGCCGGAGCCAATCCCAGCCAACACAGGGCACAAGGCAGGAAACAATCCTGGGCAGGGTGCCAATCCACCGCAGGACACACACAAACACACGCACACACTAGGGCCAATTTAGAATAGCCAATCCACCTAACCTGCATGTCTTTTGGACTGTGGGAGGAAACCGGAGCGCCCGGAGGAAACCCACGTAGACATGGGGAGAACATGCAAACTGCACGCAGGGAGGACCCAGGAAGCGAACCTGGGTCCCCAGGTCTCCCAACTGCGAGGCAGCAGCGCTACCCACTGCGCCACCGTGCCGCCCCATCACGAACATCGATTGCTAAATCAAACGCCTCCCTGGGACATTCATCCTTGTCATCTGTAACTTTTTCGTAAGCTATTCCTAAAGACTATATATATTCAGACTTTCCTATCAGTACCTATTTTCTATTATTCTTTGTTCCAGTGGTATTATTATATAATACCATGCTGCTTCTAACTTTCTATACTTTGTCTTAATGTCTACAGTGACTGAATTAATAAGTTAGATTTCTTTACGCACCTGGTGTAGCCAGATTTTTTGCCATTATTTCTGTGCTGCGAGGTTTATAAGACTGAGAGTGAGGGCGCCACTCAATAGAAGAGACAGTACGATAAAAAGAAGGTATTCTTGGCTGATAAATGGCCTGTAGTCAAGAGTGCGGAGTCTTTGTATGTTTAAATGTATTCTTGTAGACCATAAAGTAATATTTAGGTCTGAGATATCACTAAAACATCGTAGGTTGTTCGTGTCGATAATAAGTAAGTCTCTTGAAGTGCTGAGTGACAGGCTGATGTGTGGTTTAAAGTGCTAAGGGTTAATCAGCGTGTGTGTGTCATTCATGGGGCACTGTTGTGGTTAGAGTCTGTGTGTGTGTGTTTATCTGTGTGTGTGTGTTCATTTTAAAGTGCAACAGTAGACCAACCTGATAACGAACTTGATGAGAACATTTACCCTTGAGAAAACAGGTAAAGGGTAAGTAGAAGGAAATACTATGATAATACAGTTCAGCACACATTATCATCTACAGATTGTTAAGGAGTAACGTCTCATGTTTTTGAGATAGAGATCAGAGCTATGTGTTGCGGACGAAGCCGAGACAACAGCAGGCAGACACAAATTCAAATAAGCAGAATTCTTTTTATTTCTTTACACTTGGTGAGTAGAGGGTCCTTGCCTTACAGAGCCTAAGTGCAAAAGCCCCCTCATAGGGGGGTGAGTTATATTTTTATAACAGAGATCTTCAAAGAAGCAGGTTAGAGAAAAAAAAATAAGCTCAGTTTCATCCAAAGGTCACAGAACATTCTTACACAATTTGTTTATTACAACGGAAAGCAGAAATTCTAATCTTTTCTTATATTTTTAATTAAGCTTATCAGAAAACTTCTCATAAGTTTGGCATCTTAATTGGATGATAACCAGACACTGCTGAGACAAGCCGGGATGTAGCCAAAGACTGCATTCCGCACTGGCAGTCCTACTCTATGTAATCATTATAATAATACCTAGCCACACAGAGAACATGCAGATTTTCATACAGAAGCTAGCAATAGATGTTAAATTCCATTCCACAGTGTGTTTTACAGGGTAGCTGCTGATTGCCAGAGATATCAAGTCCACGTGCTCTTCACCTCATTCCCGACAGAGCTGAACACGATCAGATACAGTGCCAATGTTTGACGTCGGAGTGTACCTACCTTCTGCTCGGCCAGAGATACCTTGCCAACTTTTTACATTTTTGGCAAAGAGGTCGCAGCTACATTCTTGCCCCTGATAGCAAAACCAAAAATATTGTATATCAAGAGGCCCTCGGATACAAAAGCTATCAATATAAATTCTTACATTTTTTAAAGTTTGTCCTGTTTCAGTGCTACACAGGTGGAGCTGCAGGGTACAGCTAGTTTGTTAATAAAAAGGGACTATATTGAAACCCATGACTGGTCTGGGTGTGTTTGTGTCTGAAGTTTGGGGCTAAGTGGCAACCCCAACAGGTTACCCCATGTAAGGGAGATGTTTTCAATAATTGTTTTTAGCCGAACTTTTAATGGCTCCTAGGGGTTTATGAAAAGACATTGAAGGGAGTGTTTGTTTGCATTTTGGGGCTTTAACAGCCTTCTCTGTTTACGTATTGTTGGCTAGTGGGCCTGGTACGTTTACATCTTTTGATTGACTTCCATGGGCTGTTGGCACCTGTTACAGGGCATGGGGGGAGTCAGTCATGCAGTAGGTGACATGTAGATGCTTTCCAATGCTTTCATTATGAACAGTTAGCAGTGCTGCATGTTTAAATCTCCAATCATTCATTTACACTTTGTTAGCAAGATTTTTTTTCCCAAATCCAAGAGAGGTTAATTCCCTTAGGATACAAGCCCTTATAAAAAGGCTTTAACTTTTTACATTGCTGCGTTCCCTTTAGCAATACATTTGCCTCAAGGCTCCAATTAATCCCCTTAAGCAGTTAATAATGTTGCATAGTGTGTGGTGAAAGGCAGACACAGTGTAAAGGTTACATTAGAGCTCCATAAATCACATATTCATACCTTCTCTGGCTGATTAGCACAGCTATTGCTCCATTTTACAAGTAGAGCAGTCTAGTAATATTCATAATAAAATATCTGAATTAGCGAAAGCCGCCCTAATTCACAGTTTTCATAAGAAATGTAATGATTTACTTCATGAGGTAGTTGGACATAATAAACAAAAATAGTTGAGTCAGATATTAAAAATATTAAAATGTGTGAATTATTTTAAATTTTGAAATCTGAATATTCTCAATTGTAACACTAATTTGTCATTTGTCACCCTGTTACAGAGGTCTGTAGAGGGTTAGAGCTCTAGTAAAGGATCAAAACTCAAACATTTTATTCATAATCACAGACCTTGGAATAGTACAGAACGAGACCCTCACTTGCTAATGTTAGAAATTTGTCATTTTTAACTTTCTGGTAGTGGCTCTTAGAGGGCTAGGACCACCAGTAAAGAATCATATATCAAAAAAATGATAATATTTGTGATCAGCAACCTTGAAATGGCATAAAATGAAGCTCCATGTGCCTATATTACGATTCTCCATTTTTTGAAAGTTTTGTGAAACAGACTAATTTTGACCCATCATAGCCCATTGGGGATGAACCCCTGGAGACAGATGATGCGACCTGCACAACTTCAAGTCCTTCTGATCATTTTTGCTGAAGACACCTTATTGGCTTACTCTTTATCATAAGGGTGTAATTTCTTGCACCCAGGCTCAGAGAGTCTGTCCTTCCAGTTTGTTTCATCCTGCCTTCCCATCCGGGTGAGGAATAACCCTCTGGGATGCCCGTCCATCTCCTGTGTGGCACTCATATCATTTAACCATGATCATCTCTAGTAAATAAAAATATACACAAATCCTGAAGATCGTGTCATATGTGTGTTGTGGCATACGGCCGGGGCCCTTACCCAGCCTGGACGCATCTATATCTGGCGAGAGAACTTATCCAGGGCATTACCTTCCCCAGAATGCTAGAGGGCAGCAGTGGGTAGAAGCTCAACCTTGCTGGGACCCATGGCTACCACGAGGGGGTGCCTGGAGAATTGCGGAGCCCTTAGTTGCAGCACTTCTGCCACACCAGATGGTGCTGCCGGAAGAAGGTCCTCAAACACCTGGAGCAGTTCCGGGTGCCCTATAAAAGGAGCCAGCTGCCATTACTCTGGGAGTCAGGGTCGGGAGGAGGTGGACTAAGCTTGCTGGAGGAGGAGTGGAAGAGAGAGAAAGAGAGAGAATGAAGAGAAGGGAAAAGAAAGATGAGAACTGTGTGCTGTGTAGTGTTGTGCTGTGCTGTGTGCTTTAACTGTGCTGTGAAGGTAGGAAACGTGGAAAGGTGAAGTGCGAAGTGGAGGCAAGGAAAAATTTACTATTTGTTGGCTTAAGCAGTGGTATAAGCAACAAAAGGAAAGTGATGGAGTGTTACAGTGTGGCGGAGACACTCGAAAGTTCAAATTCAGAAAGTCTCAGAGTGCCTGAAATAAAAAATAAATAGTCAGATATCAAAGTCAAGTCGTAGCCCACCGTCAGAGTGTAATATAGAAGCGAATTAGGGCACAAAGAAAAACCTCTGATGTCCTTATTCTCTTGTGCAGGTCCCTGTCTGGTCCTTCTCCTTCTTTTTGCATCCTGGTTAGATCCAAGTTGCCCTCTTCTCTCAAGACAGTAATGGACACATTTGTATGAAATCTTCAGTAACATGGAATAACTTTCATTCTGGAAAAAAAACAACAGACTGACATGCCTCACATACTGGGTGTGCCCACACATTTTACTGGTTGTGTATGCATTTTTAACATCATTATATTGTAAAATATATATACATGATCAGTAAAACTGTAAGATGTTACATTATATTGAAAGATGCAACATATTTTTCAGGTATATTGCAGTATGTTTAGTTTTTGTAGCAGCCTCTCACAAGGGGCTCATTTAGAATTAGCGCTTAACAGGCATGTGTTTGGGACTGACATTGAAGTATTTGGAGAAATCAGTACGCAAACACCCGGGGCCTCATTTATAAAATTTTAAGTGGATTCGAGTGTGAAAATAAGGGCGCAACAAACAAACAGGAAAATGCAAACTAGCCAACCAAAACTCAGATTTATAAAACCTGGTGTATGCATATTTATACACAGACACAGCAGTCAGGCAAGGCCCTGCACATTTATAATGTTCCTTGTATCACCCATTGACGGCAGGCGCTTATAGCATGTCCGCGATCTTTTCGGATTCGCTTTTACGGAGAACTGCTACAGCGCTGGGAGACTGCAATTGGTTTGAGACGCTCTTCCGCGTGTCGTCCCGTTGGGTGCAATCCCACAAGAGTTTAGAAACTCACTAACACCAGCCATGATTCTTTTCAAAGGTAAAGTGCAAGTTAATTTGTTTTATGTATTTTTACTTTATATTTTGTATTAATCATTTTTATATGAATAGTTTTGGGTTGTGGAATAAATCATCTGAGTTTCCATTATTTCTTATGGGGAAATTCACTTTGATATACGAGTGCTTTGGACTACGAGCATGTTTCCAGAATGAATTATGCTCGCAAACCGAGGTTCCACTGTATTTGGATGTAAATAAACCTTTCTATTATATCGGGACTTGTGTCTGTGAAATTGTGTCTGGGCTTTAGGGTGCTGCAACTCCCCCCCCCAAGTGGTCACAAAGCATATTCCCCATCAAGTTTTCTGTTATGAATCCCGGCATTTGTGCGGGAAGTTGTGTACGTCCATTACAAGCCTCTTTTTGTACATACGCAAGCTTTATAAATGAGGCCCCTCCACCGGGGCAAACCCCACACTTGCAGTAAGTGGGTGTGTGATTTGAACCCAGGATACTGAATCGATGAGGTAGTGTCTACAATACGGAGCTACCAAAGTTGATAATAATGCATTTAATTATTTACATTTTCAAAGCATACTGTGCTTGTTTTTGCTCTGAAACAAAACACTGTCATGTAAATGAATTTATTTCAATGTATTCTTTACTTGCTGCACTTCCATTATCAAGCCTAGCATACATTAACAAACATCACAGAGACAGACTTTGATGACAAAATGAAACAAATGTCCAAAGTCCTTACCTAGTGTTGTCACATCCATTCCAAGATACCATTCCAGTGATACAAGGCCCGCATTGTGGGCATCAGATTAGACACACCACAGTTTGAAATCAGTGAAGGCAACTCTTTAATTGGATTTCTTTCATCTGTGGCCCAACATCAACGGAAATGACTGGCTGGGTCAAGTAAGATTCGTTCCAACTGCTCAGTTCATAAGAAGCGGGGCAGATTTGAATTCACATCAGTGACTCTGTTTGTTTGCCTCTCTTCCCATGAACTGACCCAGATGTCCGCATGCCTCTGTTCCAGTGAAGTCACATTGCTTTGGCAGCTGATTTGGAAATCAGTGGGTAATTCTCCCCAAATTTTAAATTGGCAGAGGCATCTGGCCGCATTTTTTATCTCCCTGGTCAGGAGATCTTTGAGAAATGAGGCGATATTTGTCATAGAGTTAAGTCCCTAAGTATTTGGACCATGACACAGTTTTCATAATTTTGGCTCTAAACACCACCACAATGGCTTTGAAATGAAGAAATAATTACATGATTGAAGTGCAGGCTTTCAGCATTAATTCAAACGATTTAACAGAGTCATTTAGGAATGACAGCCATTTTTATCCATGGTCCCCCCATTTTCAGGGACTCAAACGTATTTGGACATTTGCCTGAGAAGCTGTTCCATAGCCAGGTGGGTACAGGTCCCTCATTATTTCATTAACTATTAAGCAGGTAGAAGGTCTGGAGTTGATTCCAAATGTGGAATTTGCATGTGGAAGCTGCTGCTGTGAACTCTCAATATGAGGTCCAATGAGCTGTCCACGGAAGTGAAAACAGGCCATCATTAGGCAGAGAAACAAAACAAAACCCTTCAGAGATGGTAGAAACACCAGGAGTGGTAAAATCAACCATTTGGTACAGAGAAAGAACACATTGGTGAAGTCAGCAACACCAGAAGGCCTGGACAACCTTGAAAGCAACTGTGCTAGATGATCGTAGAATTCTGTTCTTGGTGATGAAAAAGCAATTCACGACATTCAGTCAAACTAAGAACACTCTCCGGGAGGTAGGCCTGTCATTGCCAAAGTCTAAAATCAAGAGAAGACTTCACAAAAGTAAATACGGAAAGGTTTACCACAAACTGCCAACCACTGGTAATCCTCAAGCACAGGTAGAATGGATTAGACTTTGCTAGAAAATAATATAAAAAAGTCCAGTTTCGGAACATTTTTCTTTGGACACATCTAATTAAGATCAATATGTACCAGAATGATGGATAGAGAAGAATATGGAGATGAGAAGGAACAGCTCATGATCTGTAACATACCACATCACCTTTGAAACATGTTGGAGGCCGTGTTATGATATGGGCATGTGTGGTTGCCAATGGAAGTGGGTCACTGGTGTCTATTGATGATATGACTGCTGACAGAAGTTGTCAGCATGAGTTCTGAAATGTACAGGGTGGCCTTACTGTCTGCTGAGATTCAGACAAATGCTGTAAAACTGAAAGGAAGACGTTTCACAGTACTGACAATGAGCCAAAACATACTGTGACAGCAAACCAAGTGTTTTTCAATGGAAAGTAGTGGAAGATTCATCCATGGCCAAGTCAATCGACTGACCTCAACCCAGCTGGACATGTATTACACTTGCTGCAGAAAGTCCAACAAAGAAGCAGCACCTGAACACAGCTGCAGTAAAAGTATCAGTAGGGTGGAAACCCAGCACTTGGAGAAGGCCACAGGCTCAGACTGCAGACAATCAATGACTGGAAAGGATTTCCAACGAAATGTTGAAAGTATTCATGATTATGTTTGCTTGACTAAATACTTTTGGGGGACCATATATAAAAATGGCTGTCTTTTCTAAATGACTCATATAATGTTTTATGTTAAATGTCTTAAATTAACACTTAAATTATGTAATGACTAAACAAAGAGTCCGTTTCGACAACGTAAGATGAAATGGGCACGAGTTTGTGTCAGCAGTGTATGAAGAACAGATGATAAGTAACGAAGAAGTTGTTTTGTAATGATTGTAGTCCGCTTTACTCATTACTGTACAGGCTTGTACTGTTAGTTGATGAATTTTCCAGGCCTACTGTATAGTATAATATTGAATGATGAATGTTCCAGTACAATATGGAATAGTAATAAGTATAAGCACCACAAACCTGATATAGGTGTATTGAATGAATGCGTAATTGAATCAGAATGCATAATTAGGCCTCGAGCTGTAGTCGAAATCGCCATTTCAGGCCTCTAGAGCTTTAATCGAAGTCGCCTTTCTGTTTGAATTTTTGCGGCCGTAAATCCGCCGCCTGCCGTGATATTGGGGTTGGATGTCAGTCTCGTAAGGTTTTTCGGGCAGCTGCGCAGAAGGCAACTGCGCATTCGGCTTCGGACGTGCACAGAGGGCGACTGCGCATTCGGCTTCGGACGGATGTGAGTGAGTGAGTGAGGAGGCAGGCGAATTATGTATTAAGATTGCTTCATTTCAAATCCATTGTGGTGGCACACAGAGCCACAATTATGAAAACTGTATCACTCTTCAAATACTTATGGACGTAACTGTTGTCACACACGAGCCTCATAGGGAGCAGCTTAAGGACCCGAAGCGCATCGCAACAAGTCGAGCCAGGGGACAATGGCGGGGTAATAACCTCTCGCTCTTTCTCTGTAGAAAAGACAAAGCACCGCACCACATAATCCTACCCGGACACCAAAGAGAACAACACTTCCGGGTCTTTTTCTCTCCTCTGGTCCCCCACTGATGACGTCTACTACCCATCCACCACCACGCCTTCCCAGCATTCCACGTTCTTAATTTCCGGTCCGGCTCTTTAAAATGTCCGTCCACCCATCCCTTTTTGTCTGATGATTTGTTGCAATTGTTTGACCTTTTATTTGCAGTATACGGGGCTAAACATCCCAAATCTTTATGAGCATTTTGTCCTTTATTCCACACTGTATATGATCTTGATCTCCACTCACCTTTCCTCAATGTTTTTAGGTTGTTTTCAGGCTCCCACGTGTGTTTGCTTGGTATACTGAGGCAATAAAAATTAAATTGTCTTAAAAAAGCAGTTAAAACAAAATGAAAAGAGTATGGATAAAATTGTATGCCTCATATGTTATTAAAAAATAGTCTTGATTTAAATGCATGGAACTAAAGGGGGCTTCTCTAAAATGCCTGCTGATTCTAGTGTTTGGCATCCCAGTACTCTTTTATCAAATGAATACTTGTCACCGAATTTTTCCAAACAACACGTCCTAAAAGCTCTTGAGTGATGGAGTCAGTATCGTCAAGTTCTTAAGGCCTGTGCTGATCAATATGGTTGTGTCTTCTGTCCCTGTTCAGTCTGTCTCTAAGGCTTCAGAAAGTGTCGCTGCTGTGGAAAACATCCTGCATTGTTCCTCTTCCAAAGAAGGTAGAAAGCTCTTCACCTAATGACTGCAGACCAGTGGCACTTACATCGGTGACGATGCAGGTTCTACTCCATGCTTCCATTCAGCTTCTGGGAGCTCTGAACCCAACACCGTTGGTAATGTCACCGATGAGCTAGACAGTGAGGCACAACAAAGCAAGGGGATGGTGGAAAAAGTGCAAAAGTGCTTTTATTAAAATCAACAAACAAAACAGTGTTCAAATAAATAAGTGCAGTGTCTCACAAATATGTCATTAAATAAATAATCGATTAAAACAAATGAAAGGTGGAGGTTAAAATCTGTTAGAGAAAATCCTTTAAAAAAAACAACGAGGTTCAAACAATGGCTAGAAGCAGTCTTTTTAAAAACACAAAGCACGGTTCCTTCTTTTACTGGTGACTCCCCTGCTTCTCCCATCCAGGCTATGCACCAGGGAAGTCACCCTACATGCAGCTGACCTTCTTCACTCGACTGGTCTGGTGGCCTCCTGATCTCTGGCTTCGTTCAGCCCCTGCCAGACCGAGACTTGGCTTCCCCCAACAGCCAGGACGCTCACGCTGGTGATTCTACTCCAAATATCCAACTCCCACTGCCTTTGCTGCGGCGAGCCAACCTTCTCCTGGTCACTCCTGCTCCCAACAAGCGCTCAGCAGGAGTGACCACTACCGTCGGCACTCAGGTGCCGGCCAAACACCCCAGTCGGGCTTGCCTCTCCCAGCTGCCTGCATATATCTGTGAGTCTGCGCGTGCTCGCTCGTTCGCTCTCCTTCCCTCTCACACACACCGGCTTTCTCCTCGCTGTTTCTCTTCCTTAACCTCCGTTTCTTTCTCTTTTCCTCTTCTCCTAGCCACCTCGCACTTCTATTTATTACTGGGACGTGGATCAGATGTGGCAATTAGCAGCTCCCGGCATCAATTATGGATGCGGACGACTCCTCACCTGTGCACTTTAGTGAGGACCGTCTGCCTCACGCATCACCCGGGAACCGCTCCTGCCACACAG
Source organism: Erpetoichthys calabaricus (assembly GCF_900747795.2). Classification (NCBI taxonomy): domain Eukaryota; kingdom Metazoa; phylum Chordata; class Cladistia; order Polypteriformes; family Polypteridae; genus Erpetoichthys; species Erpetoichthys calabaricus. Next base: position 14,221,582 of record NC_041400.2, on the reverse strand, counting down.
ACCACGCCCCCTCGCTAAACCGCAAGTATGCCGATTATTTATTTAAAAAGTGGCCTTTTTGACGTGAGCTGTGGACCCACTACACCACAACATCTCACATCATGAAGACCATTGAGAGGCTGGTCCTGGACTATACGAGTCCTCTTGTGGTAGACCACCTGTACCCAGTGCTTATTGGACAAATTATTATCAATTTTCAATCTGCTCCACAAGGCTTATTCTCACCTGGACAAAGCTGACAGCAGTCCGACGATGATGTGTTTTGATTTCTCCAGTGTCTTCAATATCATCCAACCGTCCCTTCTTAATGGGTAAACTCAGAGATATGAAGGTGGATGAGCCTGTGGTGTCCTGAAAATGGACTGTCTGTCAGGAAAACTGCAGTTTGTGAGACTCAAGGACTGTATGAGTAACACTGGATCACTACAATTAACAGGCCTGACTTCTTTTCTCTTCACTCTGCACCTGTCAGACTACAAATATAACAGCAGGTCATGTCACTGGCAGAATTTCTCAGATGATTCTGCACTTAAGGAGTGTATTCATAAGGGAGGTGATACAGAGTACAGGAATCAGATGGAGAAATGTGTTTCCTGGTTCAGAAAGAACTGTCTGCAAGTAAACATCAGCAAAACCAAAGAAATGTTTATTGACTTTCCCAACACCACACAGCCTCTTCGTCTGGTCACTATTCAAGGAGTGGATGTAGATTGATTGAGGGCCCTGTCCATGATATGTGAAGGATAGCCTCAGTCAATGAAGAAAACCCCTCATTCTGAGTGCTTCATTACAGAAGTCAACCTCATCACTACAGAGGTGGTGGAGTCTAATGGACTGTCAAGGAGGATGAGGATCTTGAGAGTGCCAGAGATGGAAGGAGCTGTAGAGAATTAACTATGTGAGTCAGCTGGCTGGTAATAACAACAACAACATTTATTTTTATAGCACATTTTCACACAAATGATGTAGCTCAAAGTGCTTTACAAGATGAAGAAAGAAAAAAATCAAATTAGACAATGTTAAGTAACAACGAAAAAAAATAAGGTCCAATGGCCAGGGAGGACAGAAAAAAAAATCCAGAGGACTGGAAAAAATAACAAAATCTGCAGGGGCTCCATTGCCACAAGGTGTTTACCTCACAGGTGGCGCAGTGGTAGTGCTGCTGCTTTACAGTAAGGAGATTGTGGGTTCACTTCCCGGGTCCTCCCTGTGTGGAGAGCGCTTTGAGTAGTGAGAAAAGCGCTATATCAATATAAAGAATTATTATTATTATTACAAGACCACCCAGTCCCTACTGGGCATTCTATCTAACATAAATGATCTCAGTCAGTCCTCAGGTTTTCAGACTTCATGTGGAAGAATTAGATGATGATGGTCATGTGGACCTCTGGCCTTCAATCCATCAATGTAGAGACTGCATGGTGCTTTGATCAAGTGGTGAGGGCACAGATCGCCACCACAGAAAACTGGAAAAAGAACAGCAGAGAAAGTAGGGGTCAGTACAAATTTTGGAGCCATGAAAAACAGACAGATGTGTTAAGTACTGGAAAGCTGAGAGTTGTGGTGGGAACGTCGACTGTAAACCTGAGAGATGGGTAGAAACAAGAAAATTCATGAATGGCAGCACCAACACAATCATCAATGTATCTCTTGTGTAAATCCGGTACAGAGAGTACTCTTTACACATGACAATTCTACCAGTGATATTTTAGTTCTGATATTAATTGTACTTTTAGTTTTTATTTTATTTTATAAAATTCATATTTATTTTGTTCTAGTTTTCAGTGGAGTCAACAATTTTTATTTTTATTTAGTTCTGGCTTTTTAACATAATATTAGTACAATTTTAGTTTTTCTATGTTGCAAGATCACAAATGCTGGCCTACACATATTTCAATGCAAGTTATTTTCAGTAAACAAAATACACTCACAGTTTATAATGCCGTTAAACACAGTTTAACTATCAATGATCAAGCAGATCAAGTGGCCTAATGAGTATAGTCAGCAAGATCAAATGTTTCAACCCAAGAAACCAGTCTGTGCAAGCTTGTTGCTGTTAAGCTTAAAACAAGCACACATTTCGAAAGATTTGTTCATGCTGCAACGACATCCACTGCATAGATAGCCACACAGTGAAAATATTCGCTTGACGAGCGCCTGTAGTGAGGTCCTTGGCGTTGTACGTTGACGATTTCTGCTGCCAGTACTGAAGCAGTGACGTGCGGTGAGGTTCATGGCTGGTGAGGCACTGACTCCTTCAGAGTCAGATTTACAAACATATGAACCCAAAAGGGTAGCTTATTCACTATGCAATTGGCATCATGTACATTGACTACTGGTTATGTTTCATATCTCATCAGCATTCTTTACACACACACACAGGTAAGGCACATATTTGGCTAAGAAAGAACGTTACATTGTGTTCTAAATTTGCCGTTTCAATTTCACAATTCATACTCATTCAATAGATAGATAGATAGATACTTTATTAATCCCAAGGGGAAATTCACAAATACAATACAAATACAATCCAATACAAATGAAACTATAGAGTGGTGTGCAAAAAAAACGGATTTCAATTTTGACCTTAATTGAAATACAGTGATCCCTCGCTATATCGCGCTTCGCCTTTCGCGGCTTCACTCCATCGCGGATTTTATATGTAAGCATATTTAAATATATATCGCGGATTTTTTGCTGGTTCGCGGATTTCTGCGGACAATGGGTCTTTTAATTTCTGGTACATGCTTCCTCAGTTGGTTTGCCCAGTTGATTTCATACAAGGGACGCTATTGGCAGATGGCTGAGAAGCTAGATTGCTTACTTTTCTCTCTCTCTTGCGCTGACTATCTGTGATCCTGACGTATGGGGATTGAGCAGGGGGGCTGTTCGCACACCTAGACGATATGGACGCTCGTCTAAAAATGCTGAAAGATTATCTTCACGTTGCTATCTTTTGTCAGCTGCTTCCTGAAACGATATGCTGCCCGGTGCTTCGCATACTTAAAAGCTCGAAGGGCACGTATTGATTTTTGACTGAAAAACAAACTCTCTCTCTCTCTCTCTCTCTGCTCCTGACAGAGGGGGTGTGAGCTGCCGCCTTCAACAGCTTTGTGCCGCGGTGCTTCACATACTTAAAAGCCAAACAGCCCTATTGATTTGTTTGCTAGAGATTGTTTTCTCTATCTATGTGACATTCTGTGCTCCTGACACGCACTCCTTTGAAGAGGAAGATATGTTTGCATTCTTTTAATTGTGAGACAGAACTGTCATCTCTGTCTTGTCATGGAGCACAGTTTAAACTTTTGAAAAAGAGACAAATGTTTGTTTGCAGTGTTTGAATAACATTCCTGTCTCTCTACAACCTCCTGTGTTTCTGCGCAAATCTGTGACCCAAGCATGACAATATAAAAATAACCATATAAACATATGGTTTCTACTTCGCGGATTTTCTTATTTCTCGGGTGGCTCTGGAACGCAACCCCCGCAATGGAGGAGGGATTACTGTACTTAGTTGTTTTTAAAAGCTTTTAATTCTGATGCTTTAATCAATTTTAATACAGACTGCTCAACAAAAGGATATTTTATTTAAGGTAAAAATTTAGTTTTTAAATATTGAATTTTTTTTTGTTAGTCTGATCCCATTTTTATAAAATTGAAAACCGTTTATGGTCTTACATTTATTTGTAAATTAAGTCCATGCGCCTATCCTTCTCCACGAAAATCTTCGTCACTTTCTTGTAAAAGTCCTCCTTATTGTTCTTTAGTTTAAAAACTCTTAATCTTCCATTTTTGGCGGTCAGTCGGAACAAAAAATAAAAATAAACGGACCGCTGCAGTGCACTTTACTTTCTGATATCGCTAACTTATTGGCATCCGGAGCCTCTGCGTAGAAGAACAGCAGCAACGAGCACATGTTGGTCTCACAACCTTGTGTCTTTTCACTGTGGTTTTATAAGTCCGATCAGCAAGACTAGTCTAGACTAGATATGTCACACACATTCATTAAAGATATTAGCCAGACTGTGGAAAGTCAGGGTGTATAATAAACGGGTGTGCAAACATCTTATTGGCGACATACAGAGAGACAGCAGCAGGCACGTGCCAATTCATGCATCAACCCTGTATGTGAGGGACAGCTCAGTCTGAGGTAAGGGCTTGTCTCGTTGCGATCTGCGTTTCTCCCCTGTATTTGAACAGGAAATGCGCAAATTCAGCCATCTTGACTATAAAAATGATCAAAATTATTGGAATCATAGAGAAAACAAATTTATAACACAGACCAGTGGACAAATTTATTTTATGTTATCATTATTATTTTTTTTAATTTTCATGATGACAGGTGAGACTGCATGTCCCTGTATGAAATGCAGTCCTGGTGCCAGAGAGGTGCTGGCCTTCCACTTAGCACTGATCCTGCTGGCCCTGCACTGAACCTCTGAGACTCTTTTCTTCTTCTCGCACGCTATATTTGCTTTTATTATCATCTGTGCTGTAATTAAAGTCTTTGCACACGTTACTTTCTCGCTTTCTACCTGCAAACATCTGTGCAAAACTCGCTATCGTCAACCACAAGCTATTACTCTTTCAACCTGATGAGCTAAATGTGCTCAACAAACAAACAACGGTCTTTTACGGAAGTTGCACAACATGATTATAGTAAGCCCAAGTTACAAGATCACCTCATAGTGAACAGCGCAACATAAGTGAACGCTCAGGGTGACCTACAAACAACCCCTCTGCACGACTTAACCGTATTGAACGAGAATGCTATTACTGTTTTTTTTTGTTTTTACTCAATTTTCATTCTCGTTTTAGTTCGTTCACAAATCACTAATTTTTATTTTTATTTAGTTTTAGTTTCTCTGTTTGCCTTAATTTCAGTTCTCATTCTTGTAAAACGAAAAAATATTTTTGATTCTAGTTCTCGTTTTCGTTATGAAAATATCACTGAATTCTACTACTACTACTACTTAAAATAATAGTAACTATTACATTTATCTCACTACTACTTTGTCCATATAGCATGTTTTGCCTTTTCCAAATTCACATTTATATTCTTTGGCTTAACAGATGCTTTACCCAAAGCGACTGGCAAAAGAAGTCAACATAGTCAAGTAATATCAGTCTGTATTGGAACAAGGTTACAAAACTAATCATCACAAGTGAAGAGCTCAGAACAGAATTTAAATGAGTTACACTTCCTTGGTCACAAAAACCTAACAGCTAATATCAGTTAGACAGAAATTCACCAAACGAGTCTTCTTAAACAATTCAGAAATTCAAATGGAGGCGAACAGCTTGTTCCACCAGCTAGGAACTACACATGTGTCTGGACTGAGATTTGATGCAATGCAGAGGTGGCATCATTAGACACCATTTATCAGCAGGACCTGAGAGGGTAGAAGAACCATAGGACATCACAAGTGTCTACATATGTGTCCAACACACACAAAAAAGGTTTATATTATCCCTGGCTGCAAAAGCGTTATGAAAATCGCACTAATGTGCATAGATTGGAGTCGAAGAGTGAACTTCTGAATTTCCCCTTGGGATTAATAAAGTATCTAGTGTAAAAACATAAAAAGATGTAATTGAACAAAATGTATGTGTGTACAGAAAATAGGACAGAATGATGAAACTTGTTTGTGTTTTGCGTACGTGACAAAAAGCATGTATACTTTCTGGAAGTTTTCTTTTGATGATGTGTGTGACAAGAAAATATACCTTTAGGGTAATGACTTTACAAAATTGGAAAAGTACAATGAGTCAGGACGCTATTTTTATTGCTTACGTGGTCAACGATCAGGAGATTAGAAAGGTATAAAAGAACAAGGACATCTGCGCTCGAGGCAGATGAAGTGCGGTGTCCTAGGACTGTGTTTCTCTGACATTTTACCTTTGCCTGGTATGTATCAATAAAAGGTTTTGACTAATTTTAATTTTCTTCTCTGTCTTCAGTCACAAAAGTGTCCACAGTTTTTGGCGCCCGGACGTGGGGCAAGAGACGGCCGGTCGACTCCTCCAGCGAGACCATTTCAGTGATCCGTCTTACCAGCGGACTGCCGTCAACTTGAGCTCCGGCAGCAGAGCATGCAGCTCCGGCAAAAGTTAGGACTGCCCTGTCCTGAAACAGTTCTTGCGTGAGGAGCCCCTGGTCTCCTCTTTGCTACATCCACGGTGACTGAACGGATTTCCAGACAGAGCTTGCACACTTCCAGGCTGGGGTAAGCACCGGGGGATTTCCGAACATTTTTTATTTTCTAAATAACGGGAGGGCGAGTTTCCTGTTGACCGTCTAGTCATACTCATATCTCAACGGGTTGCTTAAGGTGATGGAGACTTGAACCGAATCGGACACGAAGTCACCTGAGCTGGAATCCGGGGATGTGAGCGGACAGGCTAACGGGACGAGTAACGGGGTGGTATGGAAATATAAACCGAAAAGAGCACAGATTGCAGGATTGCTGTTAGGAACGGAATAATATGTAGCACTATGGAAGATATGTAGCGCTATGGAAAAATAAATAAATCTACATACGGAATAAGCAACAATACCGTGTTCTCCTGGGAACTGGAACAGGACCGATAGTTAGGTGTCTCCCCTTGGAACTAAAGAAGGGAACAGTAAGGGAATAGTGAGTGGCACACTTAATACCTCGCTGATTCATACGTACACAAGGGATTAGGCGAATCAGTATATAGTTGGAAAATTAAATACAGAACCCGGGAGGGCAAGGGAACATAATGGGAACTTATAACAGTAAGCCTGTTAATCGCCGCACAGGGGGATCAAAATCATTAGTGCTGGAAGGATTATTTTCGGAGGATCAACAGACGCCCCGTAAAAATGGGTCTCCTAGGAAATTTATAGAAAAGAAGACAGGTTTAGATTTCAAGAAGGCATGTAAGAAATGGAATAGACAGAGTGGTGGGCGTTGGCCGATAGAGGGGACAGGAGATGTAAGTGAAATACAGGAAGTCAGGAAGATCCTGTGTAGGAATAAGCAGGGTTGTTATAATAGTGGACCGTATCGAATGGATATGTTCGATAGATGGGAATTAGTAATAAAAGACAGAAATTTAGAAGCAGTACAGAAACAGAATGATTTGTTGCGGGCAAATGAGGGAAAGGCTAAAAAGGAGAAAGAGGAATTGCTAATTACATTACAGAAAGTTCAGATAGGCACTGAACCACAGGCAGATGGGAGGAAAAGGAAGAATAATCCAAATAAAGACCCCCTTTATCCTATTATTTTTTCCCCTCCTCAGTACCAACCTCAGGCACCTCCATTATCCCCTCCTCTATCCCCCATTCCGACTGCCCCCCCTACACTACAATTGGCAGAAGTTTCTCCTGATGATTCCCCAGGCACAGATCACTATGACCCCTCAACCCATCGTGATGACCCACCCTGTACTAGACAAACCCCCGTCTCCAAATGCACCAGAAGTCAAACCTCCACTCACAAACCAGCTCCAACTTTTTTCTCTTCTGATCCTTCACCTTCACTTACTTGCCCTTTAATAGAAGTTCCCAATCCCCATTATAACCCTGCCCATCCAGCCGGACCCCAAAATCCCATAACAGTTATGATAAATCGGAATTGGGACATCCAAGAACTAAAAGATGTCGTGAATGCACTTCCAGATCCAAAGGAAGTAGGAGGACTAAAATTTGTCGAACAACTTGATCAGTTAGATAGCATGTATAAGCCTAATGCTGCTGAATGGACCCAGGTACTTCGTCGAAAGCTTGGGACCACATGGGCCACTGTTAGCAGGGGTGTCCGCAATGACGTTCCATGGGTATGGAACCCAGCTTTAACTCGAGGACAGGGGATAGGTGGAGAAGGCGAATTTAACCCACAATGGGAGGCGTTGAGACAAAATATTGCAGAAAAATATAAAAAAGGAACGGACTGGTCCCTTATTTCTGCTGCAAAACAAAAGAGAGACGAAACGGTTGATGAATGGGCACATAGGATTCAAGACCTTATGGCTAATCACTCGGGCTTGGGAAATGCTGATGACCGCACCCGAGCTGCAGTTCCACCTTTTGTTTCCGGTTTGCGCCTTGATATACAAAACAAGGTCCGCACTTCCTGTATTGAGTGGGAAAGTGCCACGTTTGATGAAGTCAAACGACATGCTGAACATGCCGAAAAACAAACTAAGCAGAAGGAATCGGACTTTCATGCCAAATTATTGGCAGCACAGATGAACTATTATACCAGGAATGCTCCTGACCAAGGTCGAGGATATGGCTTTAGAGGAAGGGGACGAGGACGAGGAAGAGGACGAGGTGGTTTTAGAGCTCCTCCTGTTGACCACACTAAGAATCCTTTTATTCCCTCTCCCTTAAATTCCAATGCTAATTCCTACTCTTGCCACGCTTGTGGTGAAACTGGACATTTTCGTCGGGAGTGCCCTCACAGACAGCAACAGCCCCCACCTCCCCTTATTCCACCTGTTTTCTCTGACACCCCTGACCAACAATACTGGCCATAGGAAAACGCAGGGACCTCCAGCCACTCTTTTCAACTACCTTTGCTCACCCATAATTCAGAGACTGATCCTTTACTGACATTGTTCGTTGATGGCACTGAGACTGTTTTCTTAATCGATACTGGTGCCACTCGATCTACCCTCTCGCTGGCAAAGGTCCCTGCCTCGAACGAAACTGTTACTGTGCTTACTGCTTCTGGACAACCTCACCTTCTTCAAGTATCAAAACCTCTTCAAGTCCAGTCACGTCCTGGCGGACATACCTTACTGCATCGTTTTCTTTTGAATCAGCTTTGTCCAGTTAACCTTTTAGGAAGAGATCTCATGACAAAACTTTCTCTTTCTATTTCTATGACTGACAAAGGTTTTTTCTGTTCAACCCCCAAGTTGTTGTGTCAAATTACCCCTTATCCCAAACCCTCTTTTGCAGCATGGACTTTAGATATTTCCCCACACACCATTCTCCTCAAAGCCCTACACTCTTTTTCCCCTTGTCTCTTTCCCGATTTACAGGCCCCTGACATTTTACACTGTACTGCCCAATACTTCCCTATAGAAGTAGACACCACCTGGCTAGAATCTTTCCTTACTTCTGGTACTTGCCCCGAAACCCTTCACATTTCCTGTGTTTTTATTTCATCCACAAAGGCAGCTGCTTCTGTTCATTTTACATGCTCACAGCACATATATTATCTTGGCGGCACAGTGCCTCATATTTCCTTAGCTAAATCACGCACTGTTAAATGGGGGGAAATAGGACCATGGGTAGAAAAATGCCTTGAAAGAACAGACTGGTTACAAGTTACTCCAGGTATTTTTGATACTTCTGACCATTTAATAACTAAAGTGGTGTTTCAAACTGATTTTTTAGTACATCGCGCTTTGTGCCGTCCTTCCTCTTTTGCTTGTTCATTGCAAACCACTTTCCCTTCTTGGCTCTCTATGCTCCCTGATTCACTATGGTCCCAGGGAAAGAATGATTATGGAAGGATAGCCCATTGTGAGCCTCTGGTGATCCACCCGAAATCCTCCTTCCGCCCGCACCGTGCCCAATATCCTCTGTCTCCCGAAGCAGAGGCTGGCATCTCCGCCGTACATTCCGATCTCGTCAAACGCGGTACCGCCGATGGACATGGACCGTCATGCCTCAGGGATACAGAGAAGCCCTTTGTGTTTATGGACAAGCTCTTGCCCAAAATTTAGACGGCTTTTGGCCGGAAAGAGGTAGTACATTGATACAGTATGTAGATGACATAATGATATGTAGCGCTACGGAAGAAGATTGTACAATAGATACCCAGAAATTGTTGCTGTTTTTGGGGAACAATGGCCATAAAGTTTCTAAAGTTAAGCTGCAGCTAATCAAAACAACTGTAAAATATCTAGGTCATGACATTATGTATGGAACAAGAGCTCTCTCTAGCGATCGCATTACAGCCATCCAAAATCTTCCTAGACCGGTCACAAAACAACAGGTTATGTCTGTTTTAGGTATTCTGGGCTACTGCAGACAGTGGGTTCTAAATTTTACTGAAAGAGCACAGCCGTTGCAACAATTGGCTAATACTCCTGGCATCCCCCTTTCTGGCCAGATCCAATGGAATGAACTGGCTGAGAAGGCTCTCTGTGACCTCAAAGCTTCTCTTCTATCTGCGCCCGCGCTAGGTTTGCCTGATCATTCTCGTCCATTCACTTTGTTCGTGGACGAAAAGCAGGGATTTATGAATGCAGTACTGACGCAACAACATGGAGATAAACAAAGACCGGTGGCTTATTTTTCTAAAAAACTGGATCCAGTGGCCGCAGCACTTCCTCCGTGTCTTCGTGCTGTGGCTGCAACAACAGAAGCTGTATTAGCAAGCACGGATGTAGTTCTCATGAGCCCCCTAACAGTTAAAGTGCCTCACGCTGTACATTCTATCCTAGTACAAGCCAAAACTTCACATCTCACTACTGCTAGGGCAATACACTATCAGAATGTACTCTGTACTTTGTCAAATGTTACAATTGAAAGATGCTCCACTTTAAATCCAGCCACTCTTCTCCCAACTAACAACGAAGGAGAACCACATAATTGCCATGACGAAATAGCAAAGGTTGTAAAACCTAGAGTAGATCTACAGGAAACACCTTTAGAAACTGGAGAAATGATTTTTGTGGATGGATGTTCCTTGCGATTGAAAAATGGAGCACCCTCAACCAGTTACGCAGTGGTCCAAGGGGACCGCCTGCTGGAAGCAAATCGAATTTCATCAAGCTTAAGTGCACAAGCAGCTGAACTCGTAGCACTCACTCGAGCATGTCAGCTGTCCGAAGGGAAGATCGTAACAATTTATACGGATTCCAGGTATGCTTTTGGAGTCTGCCATGATCATGGAGCATTATGGAAACTAAGGGGATTTAAGACCAGTACTGGCAAACCCATCCAACATCAGAAATTGATCGAATCCCTTTTAGAAGCTATAACCAAACCATCGAAGCTAGCGATTGTTAAATGTCAAGCTCACACAGGAAAACAGGATCCTGTTAGCAAAGGAAATGAATTAGCTGACCACTTTGCTAAAGAGGCTGCATATAATAACACACCAATTTCTTTATTCCAACAGAGAAATGACCAGGACCCTGATAATCAAATTATTTCTTTACAGAGTGCAGCCACGGATATCGAAAGGAGAAAATGGTCCAAAGAAGGGTCCCTCTCTGATGGAGTCTGGACTCATAAACACACTAACAAACCTTTTCTCCCAAAAGCCTCTTTCCCAGGAATGGCAAAAATCGCCCATGGCCTTGATCACGCAGGAAAAGATGCCATGGTTCGAGATGTTGAAAAACATTGGGAAGCTGTAGGTTTCTCTACATATGCAGAGCAATTTTGCAGACGCTGTGCAATATGTCAAAAGTTTAATGTGGGAAAGGGTACCCAGGTAAGTCCCGCCGTTACCCCTAATCCAATGGGTCCGTTTGAACACCTCCAAATGGATTTCATTGAACTAACCCCGTCTAAAGGGTACCGATATTGTCTTGTGATTGTCGATGTGTTCTCCCGATGGGTAGAGGCTTTCCCTTCAAAACACAACGATGCCAAAACAGTAGCTAAAGCACTAATTAAAGAGATTATTCCAAGATGGGGTATCCCTCAAAAGTTACAAACAGATAATGGCACTCATTTTGTGAACTCAGTTATAAATGAATTAACCACCTGGCTCCAAATTAATGTGCACCATTATTGTAAATACCATCCCCAAAGCGGAGGCATCGTAGAACGATGCAATGGCACTTTAAAAGCTAAACTCGCAAAAATTTGTGAACAAACTAATTTATCATGGCCGGATGCACTACCCTTAGCGTTAATGGGACTAAGGGGACGGACACACCGACAACTGGGACTATCGCCGTTTGAGATTCTGACCGGACGTCCCATGCCCGTTGGCATGGTTGTAGGAAATGTGAATTTGCATACTGTGGACAATGATCTTCTCTCTAGTCTTGCAGGTTTACGAACCTCGTTGAAGGAAATCCACCAGCAGGTTAATCAAGCCTGGAGGACCAGCCCCCTTTCCAAGGATTTACCAATTCCTTTGGGCACCTGGATCCTGGTTCGAGATACTCGAAGGAAACACTGGCATCAGCCTAGGTGGAGAGGACCATTCCAAATTCTTCTATCCACACCACACGCCGTGAAAGTTGAAGGACTGCCTGCCTGGATTCACGCCTCACATTGCAAGAGATGGCACCCTTGATTGCTGTGCTACTATGCTTTTCTTTTCCCTTGTCTACTGCCCTGGTCACCTTGACTTTCCCGTTAGGAATTACCACATCAGTGCAGTTTGATTTTTGCTCTATTATCAACTGTGGAACTGGTCGACAAGCCCAGTGGACCGGATCTGACAAATACGTGTGTATGAGGGGAAGTGACTGCGACAACTGGCAATGGGTTTTTGCTAACACTGGAACTGAGGACTGGGGTTATCAACCTTTTGGGGCCCAAAAATACGGTTTAAAAAATCGGTTTTCTATCATAAAAGGACATGCCTCTCATGAATGTGCTGACAACCATTGTAACCCCTTGATCATTACTTTGAAGAACCCCTCTTTACATGACTCAGGTATATATGTATTAGGGGCATATGTATCTGGAACAGACCCTTTAGGGAGATTTCTAATTAAGATTGACAATCCTGTTACTAACACCCCTCATTCTCTGGCACACACACCCATCTCCCCAACTTTTGGTTCAGATTTTTCTCCTGTTAAGATTATGAATATTTCCACCCTTTCGTCCACTTTTTCAGTAGAAACTGGTTATGGGGATCAGAATAGATGGTTGCAGTGGGTTCTCTATTCAGCTAAGCAAGTTAATCGTTCTCATTGTTATGCGTGCGCTGCAGCCCGTCCCCATTTAGCTACGGTCCCTTTCCCATTATCTAACATTTCTGACCCCGTGGGGTTGCCCTGCCTTCTGTACTTATTCACTACTTCCAAGAAACCCCTCTCTGGTTCAAAGTGTTCTAATCTATCTATTCTTTTTCCCCCCACCCGTCACATGGATACCCCTATGTTTCAAACTCACGAAGGAAATTATACATGTTTCAAATCTAATGGAATGACATGGGTAGGAGAATTACCATTTTCTTTCTGTTCTCAAACTTTTCAGGTTAACTTTTCTCTGAACATCATTCTGTCTTCCTTTCTTCTCTCCCAAACCACTCCTAGATCAGATATTTGGTGGATGTGCTGTAGGTCCAAATTATTTGCCACCCTTCCCCCTAACTGGTCTGGTACCTGTGCTCCAATCCAATTAGTTATGCCTTTTAGACTTCTATCCTTACCTCCCTCTCACTCCCCATATTATTCCACACCTCCTTTTTATTTCCGACATACCCGCTCCCTTTTCCATACGCCTACTAATATCTCCTTACATGGCCCTGGAGTATACATAGATGCTATTGGAGTCTCTAGGGGTGTCCCAGACAGATTTAAAGCTAGGGATCAAGTCGCTGCCGGTTTTGAATCTATCATACCCCAAATTACTATTAATAAGAATGTAGACTGGATTAATTACCTTTATTATAACCAACAACGTTTCCTTAACTTCACCAAAGACGCTATTGAAGGCATACATGAACAGCTTGATCGTACTTCTCTGATGACTTGGCAAAATCGTCTAGCCTTGGACATGTTACTTGCGGAAAAGGGAGGTGTCTGTGCTATGTTTGGTGATGCTTGTTGTACATATATTCCAAATAATACCGCGCCAGATGGATCAATAACTCGTGCATTGGCAGGCCTCACTGCTCTCTCTAAAGAACTTTCCACTAATTCTGGCATTACAAATCCCTGGGATCAGTGGTTTGCATCCTCCTTCGGATCCTGGGGACAATGGATAAGATCTGTTTTCATTTCTTTGGTTGTGACATTTTGCCTCCTCCTCCTGGTTGGTTGTTGTATTATCCCTTTGTTTCGCTATATAATATCTAAGTATTTTACCGCCTCTATGGAAAGGGCATATATGCTACATGAGGAGCGCATGTCTCGTATAGCTTCTTCCATTTTCTCCCCCCCTTCCCCTTCATCAACCATTTCAAGATAGAATTATATTGCCCACATCATTTTGTTCAAAAAGGGAGGAGTGTAAAAACATAAAAAGATGTAATTGAACAAAATGTATGTGTGTACAGAAAATAGGACAGAATGATGAAACTTGTTTGTGTTTTGCGTACGTGACAAAAAGCATGTATACTTTCTGGAAGTTTTCTTTTGATGATGTGTGTGACAAGAAAATATACCTTTAGGGTAATGACTTTACAAAATTGGAAAAGTACAATGAGTCAGGACGCTATTTTTATTGCTTACGTGGTCAACGATCAGGAGATTAGAAAGGTATAAAAGAACAAGGACATCTGCGCTCGAGGCAGATGAAGTGCGGTGTCCTAGGACTGTGTTTCTCTGACATTTTACCTTTGCCTGGTATGTATCAATAAAAGGTTTTGACTAATTTTAATTTTCTTCTCTGTCTTCAGTCACAAAAGTGTCCACACTATCTATCTATCTATCTATCTATCTATCTATCTATCTATCTATCTATCTATCTATCTATCTATCTATCTATCTATCTATCTATCTATCTGAGGTACATGGAAGCTGGCTGGTCTATTAAGGCAGGGAACCGAAAGTGATGTCATCGAGGTCTTGAACTGGAAGTGACGTCATTCTTGGGGCCGGAACCGGAAAAGGTGTCATTAGGGCTGAATCAGGCAGAATTTCCCGTATTCGGTCTGTAGAAATAACGGAGGAAGGTTTAGTGCAACCCGCAACCCCCAGAACTGGTGTGGAATTACCTTCATTTGGTCCATTCAGCTTCCTGCAATGCGCACATGTGTCGGGAAGCATCCAGGATTTCAACTTAATAAGTGCTGCCACAAGAAATCAATGTAGTCATCTGAAAAGTGGAGGGACATGTGCCTTGTCTCACCTGGCTGAACACCAGAGTCAGAGCCACTGTAGTTTGAATCATCTGGTATGACTTGATGACACATGCTGGTACTCCTGCCTGTAGAGTTGTAGTAGTCCAGACATGACAAGACTAAAGCCTGGACCAAGAGTTGTATTGCATACTTCATTAGATATGGTCTGATCTTGTGGATGTTGTAAACAGTGAATTTGCAAGACAAAGAGACAGCATGGCCCCTGAAGGAGCAATAATGAGTCAAGCTGAACAGAGATGGGGTGCTGAATAGACAGATGAGCTGGAAAAACATGTAGTTCTGTCTTAGTCAGGTTGAGCTTGAGATGGTGTTCTTTCATCAAGGTGGCAATTTCAGTGAGACATGCTGAGATTCTAGGTGATACCGTGTGGTCCTTTGGGAGGGCGACAGGTACAGCTATTTATCATCAGCATAGCACTGATAAGAAAAACCATGGGACCAGATGATAGTAGGTGCACAGAGAGAAGAGGGGAAGACCCAGCACCCATCCTTGGGGCACCGCTGTGCATGCCTGGTTCTACACTGACATCTCTCCATGCCAGGACACACAACAGGGTCTGCCCAAGAGGTAGGACTCAAACCACCTGAGGGCAGTCCCAGTGATGCCAACATAGAAGGGTGGTAAGGAGGATCGGCTGGCTGACCATGTCAAAAGCATAGAAAAGATCTAGAAGTAGCTGACAACTGATCACAAAAAATGAAAGAAGTCTTTGTAGGAAAAGCCCACTGTCACAGGTGGCTGGGGGTGGTACCCAGCCGGGGACGCCCTGAAGGACCAGAGGAGGGCTTAAGCCTTCCCCAGACCACATGGGGGCAACCGCCCTGGTGGCTTTGGGGACCACAGGAACTGAGCTTGGAAGCTCAGCCCTATAGGGACATGTGGTTGCCGCCAGAGGGCGCCCCAATGCCTTTGGAGCCCTGGCCAGGTGCCTCCCGATAAACCTCCACCGGCACTCCGGGTGTGGTGGAAGTGCTGAGGGGAAGAAGACCAGGGACACTCGGAGTGCTTCCAGGTGCGCTGCCAGTACTTCTGCCACACTCGGGAGTGCCAGCGGAGGTTTATCGGGAGGCACCTAGAGCACATAAAAGGGGCCGCCTCCGTCCATTTGGGGGCTGGAGTCGGGAGGACGAGACAAGTTCTTGGAGGAGAGGAAAGGAGACGGCCTGAAGAGAGTGAAGAGAGGCATTGTGAGGCCTGGACTTTGGGGGAGTTTTGGGGGTTGTGTGCTGCACTTATTGTAATATACTGTAAAGAAACGTGTGTTGGGGGCTTAAAAACGATGTCCGCCTGTCTGTGTCCGGGCCATGCTCCACACCTATTAAGACGGAACAGGGCTGTTTCACACTTAAATGCCAATGTTGCTCTTGGCAATAAGAGAACATTCGGTTTTCATTTGTTAATTGTTTAATCCTAAGGAACGATGAAATGATTTATAAAAGATGCTTACAACATGGAGCATGTAAACATTTACTTTGGAATCCAAGCAAAACATTTTAGTCTCCCACAGTCCCCAAGTGGTTGCACTTCAGCGCTTGATTTAGGTCTTCATTTTGTTTGTTAAGTCATTCTCGATTTCATTAGAAGTGTACTGCCCACGTACCATAGTATAAAAAAAACCATTTGTATTATTTGCTAGTGGATAATTTGTTTATGGTGTGCAAATTATAGCGTTTCTGTGGGTTCATGTTAATTTACTGTCATGTTATTTATGTGGTTCAGGTTTCCAGTACATGCTAGACATGTGTTTTCTTTTAAGACACTTTGGCTTTTTTTTGGCCTTGACATTATGCAGACTTCTTCTGCCTCCATCAATAACCCAGTTATGAATGTAGGGTTTTCCTTTTTTCTTGTTTCAAAGAAGAGTGAGATAAAGTTCACATGAGGGGGTTCCTTTTGACAAAGATGTATCTACTGAAAAAAAATAACATCCATAATCAATAAATGTAATTTAAACATATAAAAGAAATGCATGTGATGAGACAGAAACATAGCGTGCTCAAAGCAGAGTAGACCGCGGAGTCATTCTTGTATGTGTATGCAAACAGTGGTGTCAAAGCAGACATTTTCCAATATGTTTGGAATTACTTCATCATGAGATTTTTTTTTTGTAACGGTATAACATCTGGAGATAAAAACACAACTTTTAATGAGGAGTATGCTTTGAAGTAAGGCATCTGCTGTAAAGTTAATTTCAAGTGAATAGATAATGTCTTTGGCTCTTCTGAAGCAGCTGTCTTGCTCAGCTTGCATGTCTAGGAGTTTTGTTCTGGAAATTTGCAAGACCTCATAGGTGACAAAGTAAGCTTAAGATAATGTATGGAAAAATATGTTTTGAGCAACTTCTCTCGAGATATGATATCCATCCGGCCATTTTCAGGAGGATTGTGAGAGGATGGAGCTTATCCCAGCAACACTGAATGCCAAGCAGAAATTAATTCTAGATGGGGCACTGGTAACATAACATGTACAGTGCATCTGGAAAGTATTCACAGCGCATCACTTTTTCCACATTTTGTTATGTTACAGCCTTATTCCAAAATGGATTAAATTCATTTTTTTCCTCAGAATTCTACACACAACACCCCATAATGACAACGTGAAAAAAGTTTACTTGAGGTTTCTGCAAATTTATTAAAAATAAAAAAACTGAGAAATCCCATGTACATAAGTATTCACAACCTTTGCCATGAAGCTCGAAATTGAGCTCAGGTGCATCCTGTTTCCCCTGATCATCCTTGAGATGTTTCTGCAGCTTAATTGAAGTCCACCTGTGATAAATTCAGTTGACTGGACATGATTTGGAAAGGCACACACCTGTCTATATAAGGTCCCACAGTTGACAGTTCATGTCAATACACTGTGGTGTATTGGGCCGGTAACATCACTTCAAGGGAGGCCCACCGAATGAAGAAACTAATTAAAAGGTCAGGCACAGTACTGGGACACAGTCTTGACCCCTGTAGAAGTAGTAGTGAAGGTTGAAGGCAGAACTGAAAGCCATTATGAACAAAAGTTTGAGAAGAAACGCTACTGAGGCTCCTTTCTACTGTCACACACATGTGCATGGGAGGCAACTGAAGGGCTCGAAAAGGGACACTGAGCCTTCCTCTTTTCCATCGGTAGACCAACCACAGGAAATTTCGCCTGGACTTGAAGATGGAATTTCTGTTTCCTGCCCCAATTTAAATCTGTGTTGTTCTATTTTCGATTGAAGTTTGTCAAGACCATGTCAATTTTGAACCAAAACTTTCACATTCAGCAGCCTATTTCAAGTATATGAGCGGCTGCCCCCAAAACATTTCCTATGTGGTTTGAATCCTTACACACTACCAATGGCAATAAGGTAGTATAATGCCTCATTATGACTGCTTTTTTAATCTTTTGCCAAGTCAGAAGCTATCTTTTTTGGTGTTCGTTTGACGGGGGTTCTTGTTTTTCGTTATAATACAAAGGTAAATGAAAAAGGAAAGGCGATTTGAAATATATGTGGTAACCGCACCGGTTCGAAGCTGACATGATGCAGCACTTTGCAATGGCTTATAGGCATTTCTAACATACCCAGCATAGTACTCTGTCATTAATTGAGTTGAAGTCAAGGTTGAATGAACAAGAATGCTCTGCTGAGGGTTTGCACCATCATTGAATGAAACACCATTGTGAGATTTCTTTGGTCACTCGTAATCCACTAACAGCTGTGTTTGGTGGGCTTCCAGAGGGGCTTAAAGTGGAGAAGGACAAACAAACTGTAATTGCCTTTACTTCACTATTGGCACATAGACTTATTTTGCTCAAGAGGAAGAATCCTAACTCACCTCTTTTCAGTCATTGGGTAACTGATGTTATACACTATAGACCATGAGATCCTCATCTCCAGGCTGGAGCAGTGGGTGGGCATCACAGGTTCAGCTCTCCAATGGTTTAGATCCTATCTCTCAGATAGAAGTTTTTGTGTCAGCATTGATGATTTTACTTCCACCTCTGTTGTCCTCCCCTGGGGGTTACCACAGGGCTCCATCCTGGGACCTCTTCTGTTCTCCTTGTACCTTCCGCCACTCAGCACTATTTTCCGGAAACACCGTATTTCCTTTCATCTTTATGCGGACGACTGTCAGGTCTATTTCCCTCTGAAGCGCCCCGGTCCATACTCTGTCCAGTCCTTGTGTGATTGCCTTATTGACATAAGGAGTTGGATGGCTTTACATTTTCTAAATTTTAATGAGAACAAGACAGAAGTCATGCTATTTAGACCCAATGGCACCAGCAGGACCCCCTGCATCGACCTTTCCACTGTGGCTCAATTTGAGAAATCCATGATCACAAATTTAGGTGTGAAATGGATTCCACTTTAAAACTCGCCATGTGAACGCAGTGGTAAAATCCTGCTTTTTCCAGTTCAGACGGCTGTCAAAATTCACGCATGTTTTGGAAAATGGAAATTGTGAATTTCCCCTTGGGGATTAATAAAGTATCTATCTATCTATCTATCTATCTATCTATCTATCTATCTATCTATCTATCTATCTATCTATCTATCTATCTATCTATCTATCTATCTATCTATCTATCTATCTATCTATCTATCTATCTATCCATTTTCCAACCCACTGAATCCAAACACAGGGTCACGGGGGTCTGCTGAAGCCAATCCCAGCCAACACAGGGCACAAGGCAGGAACCAATCCTGGGCAGTGTGCCAACCCACCACAATCTATCTATCTATCTATCTATCTATCTATCTATCTATCTATCTATCTATCTATCTATCTAAATGCAACCTTAAAAGAGTGATACCTACTTTTATAACCTCTCATCTAGATTACTGCAATGCGCTTCTTTTTGGAATTAGCCAGGCTTCCATTGCTCGCCTTCAGCTGGTGCAAAATGCCGCTGCTCAATTTTTAACTGGAACAAGCAAGCAAGAGCACATCACCCCGATTTTGGCTTCCCTTCACTGGCTTCCAGTTCGTTTTTTGAATCCATTTTCAGATCCTTCTATTTTTTTTTAAATCCGTTAATGGTTGTGCCCCATTTTATTTGTCGGAACTGCTGCACCCTTATGTCCCATCTCGCCCTCTCAGGTCAGCAGACCAGATGCTTTTACTTGTTCCTAAGACACGATGCAAACTCAGAGGGGATCGAGCTTTTTCAGTTGCAGCTCCAAAACTCTGGAACGATTTGCCGTTGCAGGTTAGGTAGGCTCCTTCACTTGCTGTCTTTAAATCCTGTTTAAAAACACACTTTTACTCCCTGGCCTTTGACCCAGTGAGATATGTTGACTATCTGTGTACTTTTTATTATGAATTTCTTCGGCTCTTATGTGTTTCTGTTTCTTTTACCCTTTGGTTATTGTGTGTCTGATATTTTGGGTTTTATTGTACAGCACTTTGGTCAGCCTTGATGTTGTTTTTAAAGTGCTTTAAAAAAAAATACTACTTGAAATTGGAACAAATTAAATACTCACTTAGCAAATCTGTGCAAAACTTTTATAAAACCTGGCAGGATCTAACTAATATTGATGAAGCGGATTCTCTTCCCCTTTTTATTCTATTTATTTACTGTACCTACTTATCTTTTCTACTATTAAAGTTTCACTATGTTGGCCTAAGCTCTCTTTCTCATGGGTGGAGGTTGATGTTTTGTAAAATGTGACTTGTTTGTATGGAATGTTGTTTGATTTTGATAAGTGATCACATTTGTTTTTTGGGATTGTAGCGGGTAAGCAACATAGAGAGACTTTATGTGGTGTACGTGCTGACAGCTTTGTAAGTTAATAACAGAGTTTTCTAGATGATTCTCATTCTGAATCCATGCTATGTACAGCAGGCTGACTTGAAATGTGATCAGGACATTGGTGGCTACGTTTTGAGCTTTTTGTTGCAGTCATTTGATACTTTGGCAAGAAAGACCACTGAAGAGGGAATTATAATAATTCATTTGAGAAATGATGACGGAGTAACAATGGACTTCAGCACTTGTCAAGGATATTACAGAAGTGGTACAACAAAAACCATTCATTATAGGCTTCCAAAAGAAAACTGGGAAAAATCAGATACTCCAGTTGCAGAGTTTCCCAAAGTTGTTCTTGGATTATAATTCCGCCTGCTGGTTTTTACTAGCGCCAATGTTCTGTTATTTCCATGTAAAACTGTATTTATGAAACATGTTGTATTGATCAGAAATCAAAATAAATCAAGTTCTGCAAACACTGCAAACCCTGTGGTCACTCTGTTGGACTCCAAGTTCCGCTTGTGCAGTACATCTTCAAATACCCCAAGTGGAACATGGCCCATTAGAAAAAGGCCCAAAATGCCCCCATAGAATGGGTGAAAAATGCCAAACCCTAGCTACATGTAAGGGCAAATACGAGACCCTTAAAAAATTAAATATTTATTATTTTTGAAGAAAATGCTCTCGAACAAGAATGAAGCTCTGTGGAGCACAGAAGACAAAAGGAGTTACCTAAAACAATAATGCAATCCAAGCAGACAAGATTCCTACCCACAGTCCATAAATCTGACCCAAATTCCAGAAATCAGAAGCAAAATACACAGGTGAACACACCCTCACCTTTATAGGGCCAATAAGAAGGTAGAATGGGGAACCACCCAAAAAAACCACAAGGCACTTAACAAAGGCTTATATGCACAGAACATATAAAATAACAAAGAACAATGAAAATAATAAACACAAGAAACATTAACATAAACCGAATAATCAAAAATGGACATAACAGATATAAAATAAGAACTTGAACCCCAGCCGGAGGACGAATCCTGGCTGAAACATAACATGGCTCACGTACTTGAGGCTCTTAAGACAAAGCTCCTGAAAAATCACTTGGAATAAGAAGGTTCTTTTTCGGCACAGATGTTTAGAAGTTGAACATTTGCAGTGGCTTTATGGGGTTTTTCTCCAACTGTTGAAGTTTCCTTCCCATAACCCAAACATCTGAACATTGCAACAGTCTGGGCAAGAACAGGCCAATCAGCCCAGCAAAGCTCGCCAGTTCTATGCACTTAATTCCTCCAAAATAACATCAAGTCGAGTTTTGAAAGTCCCTACTGTTCTACTGTCTACCAAACTACTTGGTAGCTCATTCCAAGTGTCTATCGTTCTTTGTGTAAAGAAAAACTTCCCAATGTTTGTGTTACCCTTAACAAGTTTCCAACTGTGTTCCGGTGTTTTGATGAGCTCATTTTAAAGTTACCGTCTTGATCCGTTGGACTAATTTCCTTCATAATTTTAAACACTTCAGTCATGTCTCCTCTTAATCTTCTTTAACTGTAATGGCTCAGCTCTTTTATTCTTTCTTCATAACTCATCCCCTGTAGCCTTGGAATCAGCCTAGTGGCTCTTCTCTGGACTTCTTCCAGCGCTGCTGTCTTTTTGGAGACCAAAACTGAACCCAATACTCCAGATGAGGCCTCACCAGTGTGTTATAAAGCTTGAGCAGAATCTCCTTGGACTTGTACTCCACACATCAAGGCGCTATATAACCTCACATTCTGTTAGCCTTCTTAATGGCTTCTGAACATTGTGTAGCAGTTTATAGAGATGAATCCACTACGACTCCTAAATCCTTCTCTTAAGGTGTACTTTTGATTTTCAGAACTCCCATTATGTATTCAAACCTAACATTTTTACTTCCTACATCTGCTGACATTAAATTTCACCTTTCACAAATCTGCCCAAGCGTGTTTGCTCTCCAGGTCCCTCTGTGATGATTCAATGAATTCCAGATTATTTGCCAATCCACCTAGCTTGGTATCATCTGCAAATTTAACCACACTACACAACACTTATTCATATTCCTATCCAAATTATTTATATATGATACAAGTTAATTTACTGTATATACGAGTATAAGACATGGTAACACATACATGTTAGGTTAGTTGGCAGTTCTGGCCTGCTTTTCACGCTGCTTGGGTAGAGCTGGAGACAAATTTACATCCCAGAAGTGAAACAACTCAGAGCCATATGGTGACATTACTAAGTTGGTTTGCACATGTGCAGAGGAGAGATGTTGAGTATACTGGGAGAAGGATGCTAAGGATAGAGCTGCCAAGCAAGAGAAAAAGAGGAAGGCTTAAGAGAAGGTTTTGGATGTGGTGACAGAGGACATGCAGGTGATGGGTGTGACAGAACAAGATGATGAGGACAGAAAGATATGGAAGAAGATGATCCACTGTGGCGACCACTAACTGGAGCAGCTGAAAGAAGAAGACTAAGATTCACCAATTAATGGCAAGGAACCTCTGTCACTCATTTCAAGTTTAGTGAATGGTAGGGTGTAGAGCAAAAGTGGAGGCTTTGCTTTTGTTTTCTTTATCTGGAGTTTTTCTTCTCCTGTTAACTGGTCATATTTCAATTATTAAGTTAATGTTGCAATACGGTGTTATGAATGGTATGACAATAAAGCCACTTGAGTTGACTTCAGTCATTCATATCATGCATATGAATTGTGCACTTTCATAGGCCATTTGTCACAATTTATGTAAAAATATAACCTAACCTGTGTCTTTATATGGGAGGAAAACTGGAGTACCTGGGGAAACATGAAACTCCAAACAGACAAACTCAAGACTGGAAAATGAAGCCAAGCAGCCAGGATTTGTGGGGCAGCAAAATAATTAACCACTCCACCATTGGGCTACCCCACACTTAAAGGATTTGTTCACTGTGGGATATAACATCAGGTCTCTTCACTGTTGCACCATGCAAAGTGTACCTTGAAATGAAATAGTAATTTGTGTGTTTATGTATATAAATGTTGAATGCTTTAATAATTTACAGTTTGTGCTTTATAGCTGTAACTAGAGGCAATTGCTTTGAGTCTGTATTTAGTGAAGAGTAAAAAATTAATTGAACTGAATGAAATATGCAAAGTACACAGGAGGGCACAAAGGACGACTTGTTGATCAAACATAATCAGATGTTGTTGTCCTTATTATACCATATTTAGTAAAAAAAATAGTGAAATTTATGTAAGTGCTTGTTAAAATGTCCCTACAGATGATGCCAACTCACATTGATCCATTCATGAATGCATTATTAAAGCCTCCATTTCAGAGTCATTGAGCTGAAGTCAATCCTATCCTCAGTGAGTGCAAAGCAGGAATCAACATTCCTATTTTCAACAGTCCAAAGACATGTAGGTTAAGTAAATTGGTGATCCTGAAGATCCGAAATTCTGTGTAGTGTGCGTGTGTGTTCACCCTGCAATGCCCTAGACACCAATGACCATGGTCTGGATTAAGCATCTTAAAAAATGACTGACTGACCTTAAGCACTGCTTTGCAGTAAGATTACTTTTTTGATTTATACACTTTGTATAATATTTTCTCTAAACATATAACACATTATAATGTCCTCAAATATGCTTAATCCTGTTTCAGGAGGCAGCTCTAGGCAGGGTGCTAAACTATTATAGAGTCCTCCTTAAGACGTCTGTGTATCTGAAAATATTTTTTTAGTAGTATGTGGTAGCTTGGTTGTTCTGATTGAGAGTGGGCACCACTCATAAGAAATTCACACACATGATTTTCCATTATAAAAGACAGATACAGAGACAACATCAAAAATAAACGAGTCCAGAAACTCAAAAACAGTCACCCGTGTTAGGTCATCATAGGTTTGTAGAGTTCTACACTCTTCCACAGTACATTTCAATATCCATTTAGAAATGTCTGGTTGATCTTCCCACATTCACATAGAGAAATGCTCATTTATTAGAGTATATTGCAATAGGCCTCCTAGGATTCAGGGTTAGGGACCCTTGTTTTTATTAGAAAGGTCTTAATTTGTGCAAGATTGCTGTTTTTTCAGGCAAAAGAACAAGTTACGGGGCTGAAATGATATTAAGGCCCTTCTGTGGAGGGCAGCCTGAGAGTGGTACACGGTATTAGCATGTTTGGGTCTATAACAAGAAATGTCCTGGCAGCACACAGAGACCACATTGACAGCTGCCAATCAAAATGTTTTTAAAATTGATTGAGGATCCATCAGCCTTCAGTATAGCATTTTCTAACCTGTTTAATCCAGTTTAATCCAGACCATTTGACGCAGATCCCAGCTAGCATAAGGCACAATAAAAAAATAAAATCAACAGGAACAATTGAAAAGGTATCTGTCCCATTCATAGAGCATCAATCCATAGGGCCTCATGAATTAAGGAATATTTCAGACAAATAAACAAAAAAAAGAACTGCATGAAATACGAGCATAAATAAATACATGTGTCATGGAATATGTTTTTTGTTGCTTATTTATTTATTTAGTTATTTAATTGCCCCATAATATTCCTCCAAACACATCATGCAATACTGCTTAAAATAAAACTGGCACTTTCATTTGTCAAAGTTGAGAGGGCGGGGTCTAACACATAATGTGTTCTGATTGGTCTTGTCTTCTGTAAATTGGTCATGCCTAACTCAATATGGCTCTGCGTGAGATGGAGGTAAATGAGATAGCACACAAATTTATTAGAAGAATGCTTACTACTGCCGATGAAATGGATTTTGCCGAAGTTATCACATATTTCAAAGAGGAAACTGAAGATTTATCAGAAGAAATTACAATTTTTGGTGACCCTTTTACACTAGGATATTGATAAAAACTATTATTGAAAACACTGAAGAATTGGTGCAATGAACTAGGCTACATGGCAGTTCAGGTGACAAAGTTACCTGCCCTGGACGCCCATCCCTTAACATTCCAGCGAGTCAACTGAACATTTTCTTTTATATGGTTTAAAAGTACGACAGATTGCAGATCTAAACGGTGTATCGGTTTAGACACTTTGACAGGGAAAGCCCAAAGGAGCACCAACTTATATTCTGAACTGAATATTTGACCTTTGTTTTAAGAGCCTAAAGATAGATGCATACTTACAGCTACTCTTTCAAACAAATTTACAGCTCCGATCAGTATCAAACATGATATTTTCTTATCTACCACGTACCTGGGACTCATACTCCTTGCAATTTCAGATGGCCATGTATTCATTTTGTATTTCATGTTTGGGAGGTGTCTTTGAATGTTTATTCATATTTCTAGAGTTGAGTGCCCCACTAAAGTCAGCAATCGTGGGAGAAGGGACTTGGTAAGAGAGGGGACCAAGAAACCCAATGATAACTCTGACGGAGCTCCAGAGAACCTGTGTGAAGGAGGGAGGAACTTCCAGAAAGACAACCACTACTGCAACTCCTCAATTTATGGTACCACTCACTACAACTCCAACCTCTCAATTTATAGTACCACTCACTTCGACTACAACTCCAACTCCTCAACTTATGGTACCACTCACTCTGGCTCAGACTTATAATAGTACTCACTCTGACTGCAACTCTGACTTCTCAATCTAAGAAACCACTCAGTCCGACTAGGACCCCGACTCCTTGTGATATGGTACCACTCACCCCGACTCCGACTCTGACTTCTCAATTTATGGTACCACTCACTCTGATTCCGAGTTCTTCATTTATGGTACCAATCACTCCGAGTCTGACTCATCAATTTTTGGTACCACTCACTCCAACTTCTCAAATTATAGTACCACTCATTCCGAATACGACTCAGACTCCTCAACTTATGGTACGACTCACTCTGGCTCCGACTCCTTAGTTTATAGTACTACTCACTCCGACTGCAACTCCTACTTCTCAGTTTATGGTACCACACACTCAGACTCTGACTCCTCCAATTATGGTACCACTCATTCCGACTGCAACTCCTACTTCTCATTTTATGGTACCACTCACTCTGACTCCGACTCCTCAACTTATGGTACCACTCATTCTGGCTCCAACTCCTTAGTTTATAGTACCACTCACTCCGACTGCAACTCCTACTTCTCATTTTATAGTACCACTCACCCAGACTCCGAGTCTGACTTCTCAGTTTATGGTACCAATCACTACAAGTCTGACTCCTCAATTTATAGTACCACTCACTCGGGCTCCAACTCTGACTTCTTAGTTTATAATTCTACTCCCATTCTGACTCCTCAACTTATTTTACCGCTCACTTCGACTCCATCTCCTCAATTTATTGTACCACTGATTCCAACTCCTCTGTTTGTAATTGAAAGCACAAAACATACAAGGTACATGGCATTTCACTCCTGAATAATCAGGCTTCTTTTAAGCAACCTAATCTGCTACAGTTGGGTTTAAAGGCTGTATTGATGTTGTCACATCTTTTCTATATTATTTATTTAAAAAGTTAGAGGCATTGAGTAACATTAAACAAAAGACCAAACTTACAAGATTAAAAAAGAAGCTATATTTTTATCCAAAGAATATATGAAAAAAAACAATTTCATCGAATTAGTGTATGTGAAATTGAAAATTTTAACATGTTATATTACAATTTACATTTAATCAGAGTCCATATGTTTTTTCCGACTCCAGTAACCCAACAATCATTTTTTGACTGTAACTCTGACTCTACAGTCCTGGCTGTGGGTTTATTTTTTAGCAGAAGGGACTCAGAGACTAGACAGGGTTGGGAAGGCTGAACAACACAAAGTACAGAGATAACCTTAATGAAAACTTGCTCCAGGGTGCTCTGGACCTCAGACTGAAACTCACCTTCTAACAGGACAATAATCCTAAACACACAGCAAAGACGGCACAGGATTGGCTTAGGGACAACTCTGAGACCGGAGAGACCCAATAATAGCTGTGTACTGATGGTATCCTTCCATCCCGACAGAGCTTGAGTGGATCTGTAGAGAAATATGGCAGAAAATCCCCAAATCCAGGTATGCAAAGCTTTTTATTCTTAATACATTTGCAAGTTTCTTTATGGGGTATTAAGTGTTGTCTAATAAGGAGAAAAATGGATTTAAGTGATTTTAGCACAAGGCTGCAGCATAACAACATGTGTAAAAAGTGAAGGGGTCTGAATACTTTCTGCAGGCACAGTATGAACACTGGGCAAGTTGTCAACTGTTCGTCAACTCGATAAATGAAATTTAAATTTCGGTACTTTAAAGAAAACCCTATGCAGACTCTGAAGAGCATACAAACTCCACAAAGCCAGTGAACACATTAGGATTCAAAGCAGGTCTCCTTCAGCTATAAGATAAAAGTGTTAATTATTGCCTTATGGGCCCAGGATCTGAAATCAAATTAAAAAAATATATTTGTTAATCATTGATATTTCTTCTATTTTATTGTATGTTTAAAATTGTTTGTGTGTTTCAGCACGTAAATGTTGTGTGGTTTCTTCAATTACTGATCATGTATTATAATCACAAATATGTCAAAGCTCTCAGAGCCGCTATTGGGTGAAGAGTAAAAATGAAATGAATTAAAGTGAACATGAAGAAACTCATTTCTTTTGCATGGAAAAACAAATGTGAAATCTGTAAGATGACAAAAAAGAAATGAAGGGGCAAATATGGTGGGAGTTCTTTACCTTTAAATATCACAAATGCATTCCTGGGGGATATATTGTAATATCTTAAACTGTTTTTTCAATGAAAATGAAATCCCAAAAGCAAGGAAACATCTGACTATTTTCAAATTTCATGAAGTTTAATCAGAATCATAGCCGTTTGTAGTTTATTCTAGTAGCATGGATACTTTTAATTAATAGCATGACTTAAAGAACCTTTTAACTCAAATCAGAGTATAATGGTGCAGCACACAAAGAGATTATGGTGACAAAAATAAGGGGAACACGAAAGGTGGTGATGTCTAATGTTAGAAGTATGACAGATCTCTTTCCGGATGAAGAACTTTAACCCTGACTTAGCTCTGTTTGTCAATGAATGTCTGAAAATAAAGCATCTGACCACACTGAAGCATGAAAGGACAAGCTCTGAATTTACCTGCAGAAGACGTCTAGAAATGTGTTAACAGGACGCTGTCATTAAATTCAGAAGTTAAATATGGTGTCCTGCAGGGCTCAGTACTTGGACCTTTACTGTTTTCCCTTTACAAAATCCTCAAAGCTATTGATAAAGCACTTTATCAAGTGAAGAATTCAAGGAGTCTGGAACAAACTACCAAGACATGGAGTTGGAAAAGAAACATGACAATCTTCAAGGGGTATCTGGATGGGATATTGAAATAGCTTAGCTGTTAGCTAAACAAAGGAAATTGATGGACTGAATGGTCTCCTCTCGTTGGTTAAATTTCTTATTTTCATATGTTATATCCAAATCCTGGAGACCTAAGCCAACTGGCCACCAATCCCCTCCTGTACATAGAAGAAGGGGTAAATTAGCATCAATAAGTAACCTAAAATACTGTTAGTCTTCTTAATGGCTTGTGAACACTGTCTGATAATTGATAGTGTTGAGTCCACTGCGACTCCTAAATCCTTCTTATAAGTTGTACTTTTGATTTTCAGAACTCCCATTGTGTATTCAATACAAAAGTGTTTACTTCCTACGTGGAGTACTTTACATTAAATTACATGAAATTTCATCTGCCACAAATCTGCTCAAGCCTGTATGCTGGCTAAGTCTCTCTGTAATGATTCAACAGCTTCTCAATTATCTGCCAGTCCACCTACAGTATCTTGGTATCATCTGGAAACTTAACCAGCTTGTTACTTATATTCCTATCAAAATCATTTATATATCTCTATTATATAAAAAAATCCTGGGACGAGACAAGACATTTTTAGAGAGATAATTTCAAGTCTCGCAAGACAAGACTTTGTGCCAAATGATTTAACCATGCCCGGGGCTGGAAATAAAAGACAAAGAGTAGAAGACAAAGTAGAACGTCGTAAAGAGGTTCAAAAACTTTGGCGCAATACACATGCAGAGCAGGTTAGAGATAATGAAAGTACTAAAATTCAAAAGTCTCAAAAACTGATAGTAAAGATCGCATTAGCGTTAACAAATGGAAATTATTACTCGGTGAAATAACGGAATTAGCGAAAAGAGATTGAATATATGGACATAGGTGATATTACAGGTTTATGTAGATATTGTTCGTTTTTTTTTAATTTTATTAATTTTATTGTAGTCATTCATACAAATCGATCAATTTTTACAAAAAATAGGATTGAGAAACAAGTCAACCCCACCCCAGAGAGAGATAGCATGGCCAACGGGGTAAAGCTTAAGGCTTGTAGACATACCTAAATTGATGAGTTTAATTGGCCAGTAGAAATGAATAGAGAGGAAAAAGAAATGCGGAGATAATTACTTCCTCGGTGCTTTAAGAGCTTATTCTAAAATTTTATTGATTATATCCTGCCAGGTTTTAAAAAAATTCTGTACATAGCCTCTAACTGAATATTTGATTTTTTCCAATTTCAAATAGTATAAAACATTGGTAACCCATTGACTTAAAAGAGGAGAGTTAGGATTCTTTCAGTTTAGCAAAATAAATCTGCATGCCAAAAATGTAGTGGATGCAATCACAGTTTGTTTGTCCTTCTCCAATTTAAACCCATCTGGAAGAACACCAAATACAGCTGTTAATGGGTTAGGAGGGATTGTAACACCATATGTTCGGCTTTAAAGTTTAAGTCAGAGACTTGTAGATCGTCTAATTCGTGTTGCCATCAGGGAAAAGTGGTGTTTCCTCCCAATGAAGAGGCGTATCCGGGAGAATTAAAAGATTTGTTATTTGGTGAAAGTAAAATCCACAAACACTACAGGCAAAATATCTGAATCTACAATAATCTGTTTGTGTTTGCATCATTCAGTGCTCAAAATGTAGATTTACACCATTCAGGACCATACACTATGAGAATCTGTGGTCCTGCAACAATTAAAGCAACTACAAGTTTAATTTTAAAGAAACCACAATTCGGTCAGGTTTATATTTATGATCACGGAGAAGCGATGCAACGTAGAATAGAAAGCATCAAACGATCGGACGTGTTAGAAATTCTTCAGCCAATGATGGATACAAATCCTTACGATCAAAAGTATCGTACTTTACACAAAATTTATCTGAAAAACATGGACAAAGAAGTTTTCTTGGATTTCTACATGAATCTGAAAGATCACGCTTGCAATATATAATAAACCAACATGTGACAAATTGTCAGCGATAATAGTTTGGACAGACGGAGATATCAAAGACAGAGTTGACATTCGTGTTTATCCAAAAGCACAGCACGATTTGTCGCAAGCGGCAGATCCAGGAAATGACTAGCACATAGGGCCCACATAGGGGTTGGCGAGCAGAGGGAAGAGCCCCCTACTATGTATAGCCACGGCCCCAGAACTGACCCCTGCTGGACACCACTCTTAATGTCACTCAATTCTGATAACTTTCCTTGCACCATCACCCTTTGCTTCCAGTGTCTGATCCAGTTGTACCGCTCTCAGATCCGGCACGATTATAATATGCGCTGCCCTCTTTGAGAGGCAGCAAAACAAAATAAATAATTAAATAATCTGGGGCGCGAGTGACCAACACTACTTTCTACTACACCACTTCAAATTATAGAGACACACCAGCAAGAGCAGAATCAAGTTGAAATGATTATTGATAGACAATACACATTATCACCGGGACAACAACAACAACAGAAAACCTTATATGTATAATATCGTGCTGCAGCGCTCCCCCTCCCCGCACAAATCACAACACAAACCCTAGAAAACATACATTACTAATAAGGATTTTAGCAGATGGAAACACAAAAAAAAGAAACAATAAATTTATAGTTTTTTAAAGTCTTATCTGTACAGTAGCGTTGAGCTCCGTCTATTGTGGGGAAATGAGGCGCCGACCATATATCTTATTCCGGGAAATGTATTGATTAACAGTTCCTAGTGCTGGCCCGTCAAGTCCTCTCCCGTATGCCTTCCTCCCGAAAGAAAAAATAATTTGGCTTGCAATGAACCCGGGTTCACCTGACGATATCCAAGAGTGTTAATCCTTTCCCTTGTGCCTTTTCCTGTTATGGCTTCCTCCTCCTCTCTCCTCGCTCTTCTTCTTTTTTCCCGCCACCTATTTACATACAGATAGCTCCTCCCCGTACAGTCTGTTGGCCCTCCAAGCCAGGAGCTCCCCTCCCTCTGTATCAAGGGCTGGCCCTGCACATAAAGGCGTACCACTAAAACAGGTATGGGAAAAGGTACAAACTTACAGGTACATACACATATTCCGGTCGACCATTACAGAGTTTTGAACCCATCTACAAACATCACCTTGAACTCCCACTTCTATTAGTTTAATGATGCCCAACCTCTCATGTGGCACCTTATTGAATGCTTTCTTTAAGTCAAAATAAATACGAGGGGGGACCCAAAAATAACCGGAATTTTGTTGTTGTTAGGTTGGTACTTGTAGTACGTGGTTGGGCCGCTAGGGCGATCTAGTTACACTCCTCACAAGTCAGTCTGCCACGTGCCATCAGTCTGGAAGGTTGTGCTTGTGTTCAGTGAATTTTTTTGTAAAAGTAGGTTGCGCAACAGTGTGAGAAGGAAACGCCCTGATTTGTGGGAGTCGGGCGATTGGTTCTTTCATCATGACAACGCTCCATCTCACACTGCTCTCAGCATTCCCCAATTTTTGGCAAGAAACGGTATGACAACCCTAAACCACCCACCCTACTCAGCGGATTTAGCTCTGTTTGATTTCTTTTTGTTTCCTCGGATGAAAAAAAGACTTGAAAGGAAGGCGTTTTGCTGACGTCAAAGAGGTAAAATAAGAAACGACCAGAGCATTAATGGGCATTACTTCAGACGAATTTTAAAAATGTTTCGAACAATGGAACAAACGGTTAGATAAGTGTATTTCCGCCAATGGAGAGTACTTTGAAGGAGACTAATTGTAGTTTGTACAGAAAATTAAATTAAACACGTTTTAAAAATATTTCCGGTTATTTTTGGGTCCCCCCTCGTATATTTATATATCATATAAGCAAGATTATAGTTATGACAGTTATTAATACAGTTCATTTATATTATACGTATGCCAGTTATTATATTGTTATTTTAGTTTTGCGGTTCAAGTTGAAAGATTCCATCCTTTGCATGCCTATCAGACAGCCTTGGTGTCCCAATCACTCCTAACTTATTAACAGCTGTGTTTGGTGGACTCCCAGACGGCCTTAAAGTGGAGAAGGACAAACAAACGATCATTTCCTTTACTACACTACTAGTACGTAGACTTATCTGGCTCAACCCACCAATCTTAAGTCAGTGGGTAACTGATGTCCTATACGATTTGAAATTGGAAACAACCAAATTCTCACGTAGAGTATCCGTTCAAAACTTTTTAAAAACCTGGCAGGATCAAATCAACTGCTGGCTCCTCTCGCTTACTCTTGGGTGGGGGTCAAATTTTATTTTGATTTGTTAAATTTTGACTGGACTGTATGGAATGTTATCTGTTTCTAATCTGTTTCTTAGAATCAATAAAAATATCTAAAAAAGATTGATTAGTACAAAAGAAAATCACATTTTTCTTTTTCCGTACTGACTTCTTCCTATTGTATTTTATTACCCATGAACTAAGGAAATTAAAATGTCTATCGGGCCAAGAAAAACAAAAATGATACAAGGAAACATAAATTAAAAAAGGAGACACCACAGCTTTTTCAGGCTCTTCCAAACATGTTTGTTCCAATGGAAATTTCAATGATAATCCCTGCTTATTCTCACTTTATTTTATTCTTTTTACAGAGTTACCCTAAATTATGCAGTATTTCAAGATGATTCCAGGCTAAACTAAAAGTACTGACAGTGGCAGTCTTAGCTGAGGGTGAATCAGTACATCATGAGAAACTGATTTCTGACATTCTTCCGCCTCCTTGAATGTGGAACGCTGTAATCTTCGTGGAAACCCATGGGGCTGGAAAAGAAACCAAACACATTTTAAAGCTCATTTCACTCCCCACTTCATTCTCTTAACTTTGACGTTCCCATTATTAAAGAGGGAAGAGAGATGTCATAAGAAGGGAGACTGTTCATTTTCATAAACCATGTGAAATTAAAACAATATGTCATGGGGTTATGGCCTGGGAGCACGTTTTCCATGGATGTGACTGTGCTTTATGTAAATGGTTTACACTGTGAGAAACTAGAATTGAAGATTTTAAAGGATAATTATTTGGTATGTTTGTGCACATCTGCTTTGCCAGTAAAATTATGTGGCAGCAAGTCCCATAAAATATAACATAATCGTTAATTAATAACTGTTAATTGAATTCTTCCCCATTGCTCCTATAGGTAT
Organism: Erpetoichthys calabaricus; assembly: GCF_900747795.2. NCBI lineage: Eukaryota > Metazoa > Chordata > Cladistia > Polypteriformes > Polypteridae > Erpetoichthys > Erpetoichthys calabaricus. The sequence goes on along the minus strand of NC_041400.2, from coordinate 14,187,422 downwards.
CAAAAAGTTTTCTAGCTTCAAAATAGTAACAAATCAAAACTGAAATGGAGTTATGCTGCAAAAAACTTTGCCCATCTTTTTTAGTCATAGGCAGCAGGTATTGTGGTGAACCCCAGCTTCTGGGAAGATGCTGAGGTTGTCAGCAGATTTACGTAATGATGAAGCTGCTACGCTTGTAAAATGAGAGATGGATGGAATTAGGCCATAGGATTGGCACTCAAGCCACTGTAAAAGACCTCAGACTCTTCCAGTGTGGTGCTCAGGTGTCACCCATTTCACTCAGGCCCCAATCCAGGTTGTTCATCGTGTGGTGGGTGCGGCAATGTGCTATCAGCACATGCTCCCAACCTCTCTCTCCCTCTCTAAATATTATGGTATTTTCCACGATAACACCCGGAAATTAACACCACACATCAAAAAAAAAAGTCAAAACACATTAAATATAATAAATGTCTACACGTGGAATTGTGTGTCTGTCCGGCCCGGAAGTGAGAGGTGGAGTCGGGGTAAGGGCTCCACCTCTGAGGAAACAGAAAACTCGCTTAGCCGCTAATAACACAAGAGAGGCCAACACATCAGAAAAACAAAACCTCTGAAGAAAGACAAAGTCGCTTAGCCGCTAACATTGACGAAACGGTATCCCTTTTACTTTTCCTCCCGCCGCTAATGCACAAGCGAGGTGAGCATGTCGGCAAAACGAATCCTCCTAGGAGAGAGATGCCCAGGGTAGTTCCTTTCAATTACCTGACAACTCTACATTTCAATTTTTTTTTTTCTGACGATTTCAATAGTTTCTAGGACCCCGGGCTTTTTACAGCACAGGCGTACACAACTATTACATATAAAGAGCAATAAATATATACACTACAGGTCAAAGGTTTTAGAACACCTCAATTTTTCCAGTTTTTCTTCAGATTTAATCAGTTGAAATGCAATGAATGACCTAAAATGGTGAAAAGGTAAGCAGTAAACTGCCAGAGGTTTACATTTAAAGTTTAGGCCAGCAAAAACAAAAAAAGGAAATTTCAGAATATTACAAATGGGCTTTCTTCAGGGAACAGCTAATAGGTTACAACCTACAGATGTTCCCAAGCAATAAATGTAAATGAAGCCTTGTAATTTGCACAGGTGTCCCAACTTCTGATGATTACTTAAAAACCCTCTGTGTGTCTTAAAGGAGAGTTAGAACAGACTGCGTTACTAACACCCTTTCAAGTACTACTTGGACAATATTGCATTGATAATGTCAAGTAAACGGCAATTGACAAATGAAACGAGGCAGAGCGTTATTACCCTTAGAAGTGTAGGCCTTTCATTTAGAGAAATTGTAAAAAAAGTAATCACAGTGTCAGTGAGTCCAGTGGTGTCCTATTGGAAACTGGAAGAAACTCTGATAGGAGAAGATACGGCAGACCCAAACTCACCACCCAATCAGAAGACGAGTTACTGAGGGTCAAGAGGTTGCATGATCATAGGGTGCCTCACAGCACAACAGCTTCAAGCACAGCTTAACAGTGCAGGTTGACAAAAGCAAGTGTCAGTTTGTACTGTGAAATAGGAAACTTTGTGCTGCAGGTTTGACAGGGCGAGTGGCAGGAAGAAAGCCATCCCTTAATAGAGAAAAAATAGGGCTTGAAATTCTGGCTGTGGACTACTGCAAACTATGAAGGTTATGAAGGAGTCCAGTCTTTGACCACCATTTTGTACCCACTCTGCAGGAGAATTCAGACCATTCTGCATCTCCTGTCCAAAGCTTATAAGAGTCCAGAACCGTATCTCAGTATTGAAAACAAAATACATAGGTAGTTTGGCCAGTCACCTGATTTCCCAGCAATCTCCATTTCTGGAAAAATGCAGAAAGTAGATAACCAATTTCCATATCTTGTCATCCAACCATCCCAAAAGGCAAACCCTCATGGGAAAAGTTCACCACAGCATTCGTTGGGTTGGTGTGTCCTTCAGGGGGCTGCACCATCAGGTCTTTGAGAACCGTGACATCAGGCTCATGATCTGTACAGTCAATCCAACCAGGACATTCCTCTGTGGCAGTGAGAACAACCACAACAGAACAGTTGAGAGTAGTGAGAACTGGATCATCTGAAAAACTTTGAGTTATCCATTTGTTTGTTGTACTGAGGAAAGACGACAGTCACTGAAGCCATGAATGCCAGAAGGTCTACAATTTTAATCATTTGTTTTTCTGGGACTTCTTTTGCTTTTATTCTGCTTTTGCCTAAGTGACCGCTGCTTGCAAATCTTATGGCAAGGCCTCAGGTATGGAAATCCACCAGAATTTCCCTATGAAGCTCTGAGGCAAAGTTCTTAAACTAAGGAATTAATTAAGGAATTATAACATGATTATTCAAATTTCCCACTGCTAATGAGAATACAATCATTTGAAAAAGTTTGGGAATCCCTCTCAGCCTGCATAATAATTGACTCTCCTTTCAACAAAAAAGATAACAGTGGTATGTCTTTCATTTCCTAGGAACATCTGAGTACGGCGGTGTTTTCCAAACAAAGATTTTTAGTGAAGCAGTATTTAGTTGTATGAAATTAAATCAAATGTGAAAAACTGGCTGTGCAAAAATGTGGGTCCCTTTGTCATTTTGCTGATTTGAATGGCTGTCACTGCTCAAAGCTGATTACTTGGAACAGCAAATTGGTTGGATGAGCTCGTTAAACCTTCATAGACCGGTGTGTCCCATCATGAGATATAAAGGTATTTAAGGTGGTCAATTGCAAGTTGTGCTTCCTTCCCTTTGACTCTCCTCTGAAGAGTGACAGCATGGGATCCTCAAAGCAACTCTCAAAAGATCTGAAAACAAAGATTGTTCAGTCTCCTGGTTTAGGGGAAGGCTATAAAAAGCCATCTCAGAGGTTTAAACTGTCAGTTTCAACTGTAAGGAATGGAATCAGGAAATGGAAGGCCACAGGCACAGTTGATGTTAAACTCAGCAGGTCTGGCAGGTCAAGAAAAATACAGGAGTGGCATATGAACAGGATTGTGAGAATGGTGACAGACAACCACAGATCACCTCCAAAGACCTGCAAGAACACCTGGCTGCAGATGGTGCATCTGTACATCGTTCTACAATTCAGCGCAATTTGCACAAAGAACATCTGTATGGCAGGGTGATGAGAAAGAAGCCCTTTCTGCACTCACGCCACAAACAGAGTCGCTTGTTGTATGCAAATGCTCATTTAGATAAGCCAATTTCATTTTGGAACAAAGTGCTTTGGACTGATGAGACAAAAATTGAGTTACTTAGTCATAACAAAAAGCGCTTTGCATGCTGGAAGAACAGAGCATTCCAAGAAAAACATCTGCTACCTACTGTCAAATTTGGTGGAGGTTCCATCATGCTGTGGGGCTGTGTGGCTAGTTCAGGGACTGGGGCCCTTGTTAAAGTTGAGGGTTGGATGAATTCAAACCAATATCAACAAATTCTTCAGGATAATGTTCAAGCATCAGTCAGAAAGTTGAAGTTACACAGGAGTTGGATATTCCAACAAGACAATGACCCGAAACACAGTTTGAAATCTACAACGGCATTCATGCAGAGGGAGAAGTACAATGTTCTGGAATGGCTGTCACAGTCCCGTGACTTGAATATCATCGAAAATCTATGGGATGATTTGATGCAGGGTTTCCAGCCATCACATTGAAATGAACTGGAGAGATTTTGTATGGAAGAATGGTCAACAATACCTCCATCCAGAATCCAGACACTCATCAGAGGCTATAGGAGGACAGCGTCTAGAGGCTGTTAGATTTACAAAAGGAGGCTCAACTAAGTATTGATGTCATATCTCAGTTTGGGTGCCCAGATTTATGCACCTGCCTATTTTTGTTATGATGCATATTGCTTATTTTCTGTTAATCTAATAAACGTAATGTCACTGCTGAAATACTACTGTTTCCATAAGGCATGTCAGATATTCAAAGGAAGTTGCTACTTTGAAAGCTCAGCCAATGAGAAACAAAAATCCAAAGAATTAAGAGGGGTTCCCAAACTTTTTCATATAACTGTAATGTTAAGCCATCTTCTTCTTAAAACTTCCATAGGGGATGCCCCCTTGCTTAGATTTAATGAATGAGTAGGAGCTCGGCTTCAGTTAGAATAATGTAATGCATCTCTTCAACCATTAAAAGTATCCTCTTTAATAAAATCCTTGTGTGCGTCCAGGTGTCCGTGTGTGTGTGTCTTCTGGTGTAGTGCGCATGCGCGGGGCACGGTGCAATGTGCAACATTACTGTCAGAGAAAATTACAGGCGTTTTATGGAAATACAAACCAGTATTACTGCGAGAGGAAATTAAAGGTACACAATACAGTGACGCATATTACAGCCACATACAAGCCAGTATTACTGTCAGAGAAAATTAAAGGCAAATTACCGATGCTCACGCCTGTATTAACACCAGAGAAAATTAATGGTATATTACGGACGTACAAGCCAGCGGATGTACAAGGCAGTATTACTGTCACAGAAAATTAAAGACACACAATACATGGCGGTAGCCCACGAAGAACGGTCAGCTCAGCAAGTAAACATCAACAAAAGAAAGGCTGAAAGACAAAGAACAATACGACCAACAAACAGAATGAGATCAAGGTCCCTTGCCATTTAATATAGACTGTTCCTACTAATGTTTATGCACTACTGTTCTAGCGCCCGTTATTGTAACGGGCTTAATGACTAGTGGTTATATAATACAAACATATTTACATTACAGTTTTTATTAACAAATTAGTTTTGAGGTGTACCCCATTTCCTGTATACTGTTTAAGTTCACAGTAAGCTGGAACATAACAGGTAGCATTAACACGAAACTGGAACGGGACGGCATGCCATTGTGTGGTACACTCGTCGACGCACCAGCAACCAAACATGACGAGAACGGGCCATTCAGCCCAACAAGCTCATCCATCGTATTCACTTAGATTGTCCAAAATAACATCAAGTTCAAATTTAAAGGCCCCTTAAGTTCTGCTCTCTGCCACATTACTTGGTTATTTAATCCATGTGTCTGTGGCTCTTTGCGTGAAGGCAAACCTTTTAACAATTGTGCAAAATCTGCCCTTAAGAAGTTTCTAACCGTGTCCCCATGTTCTCGTTGCAGAATTTATTTGAAAGTAACAGCTAGAATGCACTGCACTAATTCCTGTCCTGATTGTGAACACCGTAATGGAGAGAATAAGCTGATATAAATTGCGGCGGATGGATATTCCTAAATGTTTAACAATGAGATGGATGCTATGAAACAACAAATCCGAGATGGGCTGATTTGAGATGGTAACATTTTCTTTGTTTCTTTGTACAAGAAACAGCTGTTTCTTAAAATACTGAGAAGCGTAAATGGCTTTTGTCTGCTTTATTTCACAGCTCTTGCTTTATTGCATTTTAAAATTGGGCCCCTGCACATGCAGCATCCAGCTGTTGAAATATTTAAGTGAAGTGCCGTAGAGATTGGCGCTTGGTTATATTTTTTATTGTAACATCCTAGAGGATATGGTAAAGCTTAGTTTCAAAAATTTCCCAGTACCACAAAGAGAGTGAATGAGTGCCAAAACAACTCAGAGTCATTTTCTTGAAAGAAGAATATAAGCCATCCTTTCATTTTGTAAAGCATTCTGTCCTAGTCTGGGTCATTGTGAGCGACAGACACGAGGCACAAACCACTCCTGGACGTAGCACCAACCTATCACATGACACTGGCACACAGGCGCCATGGAGGAAAGGTGGGAGATGTAAGAAAAGAAACAAAGGAAATGAGGGCAATCAAGCAGATTAAACATCTATCTATCTATCTATCTATCTATCTATCTATCTATCTATCTATCTATCTATCTATCTATCTATCTATCTATCTATCTATCTATCTATCATATACTCCCATTCATATCTATCTATCTATCTATCTATCTATCTATCTATCTATCTATCTATCTATCTATCTATCTATCTATCTATCTATCTATCTATCTATCTAAACACTAAAGACATAATTTGTTTAAAAAAAAAAGTCCTAACTCAAACTTAAAATCCTAAGCAGTCCACCTAACTAGTTATTCAGCTCTGAATTTATACTTGTATGACTAAAGCTTCACCATCTAAATAGGCGGGGTGTGATGACATAATATGTCATGTGACTGGCAACCACCATAGTAACAGTAAACAATATGGCCGCTGGCAGGTCAAGTAAGACACATAATGGCAGTGACTGCACAAAAGCCAGGAAAACAACATAACCAATAACTTGAAAAAAATGATTAAAAAAATACCTAAAAAAACGAAAATATTATGCTATAAATTTATGCTGCCGCTGTTAGTTAGGGTCAGATCAGGAGGGGAGGGAGAGCGTGAACATGACTGAGAGAATAAAAGTGAAAAAAGCTAACTTTTACAAGTAACATAAATTTACACCCGATTTGACGCTGTTTGTTTTCAAATAATATTTCATTAGTGCGATGATGTTTTCTGATTGGTACTATTCAGGTCAGACAATGAATTCTTCAAAATGTCATATATATTTGTCCGTTTCTTTTTTTTCTGGTGCTGCGCTTACATCGTGCACCAGAAAGCATGAGCTTGTTAAGTGTGAGCAGGAGCACGCAGGTGGCCGGTTGCTTGTTCTATAACAAGCTTGACCTGGCGGTGATCAACGCACATGTACTGTGCAAGGCATATACAGGATCCGCTGAGAAAAGAAGAACGTTCATGGCTCACCTTGCAGAGGAACATTCTTTCCTCTGCGTGTCCTGGGGCCTCATGTATAAAGGCGTGCGTAGAACTCACACTATAACATGGCGTAAGCACAAAAGTGGGAATGTGCGTACGCACAGAAAAATCCAGATGCCTGAATCTGTACGTACGCAAACTTTCACGTTCTTCCGCTACATAAATCCCGATCAGCGTGAAAAGTAACGCACGTGCACGCGCCTTCTGTCCCGCCCCAACTCCTCCCAGAATTACGCCTCTTTGAATATGCAAATCAATATAAATAGCCTTCTGTGAAAAGACAATGGGAAAAGCATGGGGGGAAATATAAGAATTTCAGCGAATACCAAGTGAAGGCAAAGGAAAAACGTACTATTTGTTGGTTTAAACAGTGATATAAACAACAAAAGAAAGTTGATCACGTGACGGAGAAACTCGAAAGCTCAAGTTCACAAAGTCGCACAGTGCCCGAAATAAAAAAAGAAATCACATATCAAAGTCGCCGTGAAAAGGCGAGTCGTAGCCCACTGTCTGAGTGTCATATGAAAGCTTATTAAGGCACAGACAAAAAAAAATAGGCACACAGTGGGAACAAAGCACGAAATGTCAACTTTAATCTCAAAATTTCCACTTTAATCATGTAGTTTATTTTGCCATTAAAGTGAAAATCGTAAAGTTTATCTTAAAATCGTTTAATTTACTAGTTTCTCAAATCCCATCGTAACTAAAGTAGTACGTTAAATGCTTTGTTCTGTATTTGATCTTCTTTGTGCTCTGTGTGTGAATCACTGCCTGCTTCTTAAACAGGCTTTCTCTTTCTCCGATAGGACACATAATCCATTGCATTTGTGATATTACAGCTCTCTGAATAATTAAAATACTGAGATGTATACGTGATATCTTTTTCATGATGATAGGAATGAAAGCATGTTATTAAACATGGGAACACGGTGGCGCAGTGCTTGTTCATGTCTCACGCAAGAGGCTTTCTGCACCTTGCGCGACCTTAGATGAAATAATTCATTACAGCAGTACTGTCTCTTTCAAATGTACTAACCTCCAATTCCTGTCCTTACTTTTCTTTCTCCAAATACCCAATCGCCACACAATCAGCTCTGTAATAGACATTAAGCCACCTGTAAGCTTAGAACGATGATTCTTCAAAACTTTTAAGGAACATTGAAATATCTTCATAGTACATGTTTAATTATTCTATTCATCTATTCTTCCAGTGTTGTGTAAGCACCAGCAAGAATACAGCGCAAGGCAGGAACAATTACTGAACTAGCTAGCGCTGCGGCACCGTGTCCTCACATGTTTAATTAGTAACAATACAGATTATTTAAATGAAGTCAAAGTTTTATCTGTATAATATAATCAAGATATTTTTGCTGCATTTCATCTTAAAAATGATATCGTCATCATATGTAAATACGCGCTTTGTAAAGTGGCGCAGGTTGTGCAATATTATAACTGTAGTGCAAGTTTACAGTGAGGTAATTGTACTTATAAGTACAAACAGTTCTACAAGGAGCACTTGATGGACTGATTGAGTGAATTTATAGTTCTTGGGATGAAACTTTGTCTGAACCGCGACTTGATACAGGAAAGGCTTTGAAGCGTTTTGCCGTGGCTCAGGCACCGTCTGCTTCATGCTGTATACCGATAATTCTCTTTCCAATCAGCTGCTGCTGTGATTCCCCACTCAGATACAGTGATATAAATACTCCGAGTGGTGCAGTGAGAGTAATATGGAAAAAGATGATCTGCTGTGGCAACCCTTAACGGGAGCAGCTGAAAGAAGAAGAAGATGCAGTGAGAGTAACACCGCTAAAGCAGTTATGGTATTTGGAATACTATGGCTATTCCCTGGACCATTATATTGCTGCAGGTTAATTACAATCAGATACATTACACTAATAAACAATATGTAGTTAGTTTCAGTGTATTTATAAAGTCGTGTCAGGAATGTGGATTTAAATAAGAAAGGGTGACCACACAGGAACAGTAGCACTGCTTTGACGCTGGGTGCCGCCAGTCTGCAAAACTGAGTGGAGAAATTGCGTACGCCAGGGTATGAGGTACCGTGGAAATGTGCGTGGCTTTATGCCAAGTTTAGGTTTTATACATCACAATTTGAGTGTGAAAACGTTCATACGCAACATTTCTGTGCTTACGCACCATTCATACATGAGGCCCCTGGAGTCCTGTGCAGACTGGCAAGATTGGGGGGAAAAAAACCCATGAGAGAATATCAAATTCTCAAGCAAAATAACAATCCACAATACTAGACCAATAAATAAAGACAACAATTCACGAGATCTTGATAAAGTTGACTCAGTATAGGCATTTGACTCCATATTTTTATTAACCTTAATCAAAGTTTCACAGAACTACTACAAAGATTTTCATTTTTTGATGTGAATTATTCCATCCATCCATCCATTCTCTTCTGCTTATCCGAGGTCGGGTCGCGGGGGCAGCAGCTTGAGCAGAGATGCCCAGACTTCCCTCTCCCCGGCCACTTCTTCTAGCTCTTCCGGGAGAATCCCAAGGCGTTCCCAGGCCAGCCGAGAGACATAGTCCCTCCAGCGTGTCCTGGGTCTTCCCCAGGGCCTCCTCCCGGTTGGACGTGCCCGGAACACCTCACCAGGGAGGCGTCCAGGAGGCATCCTGATCAGATGCCCGAGCCACCTCATCTGACTCCTCTCGATGCGGAGGAGCAGCGGCTCTACTCTGAGCCTCTCCCGGATGACTGAGTTTCTCACCCTATCTTTAAGGGAGAGCCCAGACACCCTGCGGAGGAAACTCATTTCAGCCGCTTGTATTCGCGATCTCGTTCTTTCGGTCACTACCCATTGCTCATGACCATAGGTGAGGGTAGTACCATAGATCGACCGGTAAATTGAGAGCTTCGCCTTACGGCTCAGCTCCTTTATCACCACGACAGACCGATGCTGAGCCTGCATCACTGCGGACGCCGCACCGATCCGCCTGTCGATCTCACGCTCCATTCTTCCCTCACTCGTGAACAAGACCCCGAGATACTTGAACTCCTCCACTTGAGGCAGGATCTCGCTCCCAACCCTGAGAGGGCACTCCACCCTTCTCCGGCTGAGGACCATGATGTGAATTAGGTGCACTTAATTCGAGGTTAAATCAAAAAAGTAAAGGCAATCTGAAAATTGCACGGTAACCACAAAGGATACAAGCTGACACAATACAACACGTTCACAATGGCTTACGGGTAGGTTGAACGCGTACACTGTAGCACTCTGCCATTAGTCTCACTACAGGGTGTTGTTCAACAATGGCGCAATACCACAGTGGAGCGTCCATGTTTGTTTGACCTTGACTTCAAGTAGACTAACAGCAGAGCTCTACACTGTGCATGCTTGAATTGCCCATAAGCCATTGCAAACAAGTTGTATTGTGTCAACGTCTATCCGTTGTGGTTACAGTGTAATTTTAAAATTTACCAGTAATTGTTTTGCATTTTTCATTTTTCCCTTTTAAGTTGAAAATCAAATAAGTGTCTCTTTTTCTTTTTAAAATGATATTTTCTGAAACGAAATTTCAAATACCAAATTAAGTACACAGACCTTCTAAGACCTCAAATGTCAAATAATTAAAGAGGTCAAAAAATCAAAAATTTAAAATTGTAATTTATAAAAATAAAATTTAGACATGACCGCAAGTAGGCTTTGCGCCATAGGAACCTAGTTACCTGAACTATTCTATAACATTTCAGTAATTATTTACTGCTCTGATGCTGATCTTTCTGATCATAAAATAGGTTATTACAATAGCAATTGATGAGAAGAATTCATCATTCATTGCAGAATTACGGTATTTGAGGGTTCCTCTTTCTCTTGCACGGTTTGGCTCAAAAACTAATCAGCACATCGTCATCTCATAAAAGGCATAAGTTTCAAGTTTGGTGTGTTTTCCATCCAGCCGTTTTAGCTCCAGACCAACCTCAAGAAACTGTGATACGCACAGACAGACAGATACACTCCCATCATTGAGATATTACTGTTTTCGGTATTGGGGACCCTAAAACATCGAGATCTGTCAACAACTGGAGATTGTAATTTTTGATGAATTTAAAGGCTTTTGCTGCTCCCCAATAGACGACAAGTTATGGTGGGGCAGGGTGGAAAGCAAAAATGACAAAGATAGTTTCTTAAGTGAGAAATAAAAAGTGTAATGTAAAAGTAATATAAAAAAAAACTCTAAAAAAATGAAAAAGGTAAAAAAACAAATTACCACAAAATTAAATTATTTCTTCAAATACAAAAAATGAGAATGCTTATTTAAAAAACAAAACACAGTGAAAGTAGGAGTGTAATTTAAAAAACATAAAATTAGTCAACAATGAAAACGGCAACTTTAAAAACACTTTTAACAAACAAAATGCCTGAAAATGAAAAAGATCATTTCTGAGAAATAAACTCGAAAACAGAGAAAGATTGAGGCAAAGAAAAGCAGCAAGCAGTGGTCTACTTTTTTAGGGGCTCAAGGTGTACCTGGGCTCACATCCTCGTCACGTTTCATACAACTCTAAGGCTTAATAATTTGAGAAAACTTATTTTTTTAGAAAAGTAATGCTTCTTATGAATTTGCTTCCACTGAAATAAAAGCTTTTACATGATTATTTAAGAGTTGTTCATTCATGGCTGTCCTCTACCATCTGGGTAGAATGATTAAGAGCTGCCATGCTTGGTATAATTACATCCATTTTCCAAACCCATTTTATCCTGAATAGGGTCATGAGAATCTGCAGCCTAACCCTGCAAGCATTTAACTGATGGCTGGAACAGTCCTTATGGGGGGTGGGGGCGGGGCAGGAGTGCCAGTCCATCACAGGGTGAACACACGCACACACACACACACACACTCATGTGAAGGCCAGTTTAACATCACAAGTCCACCTAACCTGCATATCTTTGGATTGTGGGATTAAACTGAAGGCACAGAGAGAAACCCCACTCCTGGGATGTGAGCCCTGGCTGGCCTACTTATTGTGAGGCAGCAACGCCATCCCCGCACCATCCCAGGGTATCACATGTGCAGTAGAAGAAACTTGGGGAGCCAAAATTTTCACACTGTTAATTATTTTCACTTTTTAGTGTTAGTTTTTCTACACGAATCACTGGACTATTATGATGTTATAATGTTCCTGTGTAACATCTTCTGGCATGAAATCCATTTATCTTAAAAATAATGTTTCAGAAATCGGGAGAATGCCATTTATTCTGATGCTCCGTCTCTCAGTTTTCAGCAGATTTCATGCATTGCTGAAAAGAAATAATGAATGCAGAGGTGAGACCAGTAAATCTTAGATATTATTTTGTTGCTTGTCTAGATACCCTCTGCGTGGTAGACTTGCTGATAAGTAATATTCAATTCTGAAATACTGAAAAAAATGCTTCTCTGTTTGTCTGTCTGAATTTGTGGGAGAACAAGATCTAAAGGAAAACCTAAAATACAAAAGTCTCAGATGAGTTATAAAGAGACGTCAGGAGTCTTGGGGGTTCTTAATATTGTATGCTGCATTCAGCTAGACTCTTTGCTAAGAAAGCAGATTTCATACATGCTAAAGAGCCACTCTGGGGTGTGATCTGCAATATGGAAGGGCAGACAGCGTGGCTTATTGGTTAAGAAACTGAACTGTAAATCACAAGTCCACTCTCGTCCCTCACGAAGTGTGTCACCCTGACTGAGTCACTTTATACTGCAGTGCTCATGTTGTAGAAATAAGGAAAGAACTGAAAAACACTGCAATATGGAGGCAGTGACTTCAGAAAATTGAGGGATATTTATTAAATGTAGTGGGAAGGACTTCTCAATATAGTTACAGTACACAGTATGTATGCAAGTATATACACATACACATGTGTGTATATATATATATACAGTGGGTACGGAAAGTATTCAGACCCCCTTCAATTTTTCACTCTTTGTCATATTGCAGCCATTTGCTAAAATCATTTAAATTAATTTTTTCCCTAATTAATGTGGTTGTCTCCACACATACCGCTTAGAATTAAGGCCAAAAAGTTCTATCTTGGTCTCATCAGACCAGAGAATCTTATTTCTCACCATCTCAGAGTCCTTCAGATGTCTTTTAGTAAACTCCATGCGGGCTGTCATGTGTCTTGCACTGAGGTAATGTGTGGAGACAACCAGGCACTGCTCATCACTTGTCCAGTACAGTCCCCACAGTGAAGCATGGCGGTGGCAGCATCATGCTGTGGGGGTGTTTTTCAGCTGCAGGGACAGGACGACTGGTTGCAATCGAGGGAAAGATGAATGCGGCCAAGTACAGGGATATCCTGGACAAAAACCTTCTCCAGAGTGCTAAGGACCTCAGACTGGGCCGAAGGTTTACCTTCCAACAAGACAATGACACTAAGCACACAGCTAAAATAACGAAGGAGTGGCTTCACAACAACTCTGTGACTGTTCTTGAATGGCCCAGCCAGAGCCCTGACTTAAACCCAATTGAGCATCTCTGGAGAGACCTAAAAATGGCTGTCCACCAACGTTTACCATCCAACCTGACAGAACTGGAGAGGATCTGCAAGGAGGAATGGCAGAGGATCCCCAAATCCAGGTGTGAAAAACTTGTTGCATCTTTCCCAAGAAGACTCATGGCTGTATTAGCTCAAAAGGGGGCTTCTACTAAATACTGAGCAAAGGGTCTGAATACTTAGGACCATGTGATATTTCAGTTTTTCTTTTTTAATAAATCTGCAACAATTTCAAAAATTCTTTTTTTTGTCTGTCAATATGGGGTGCTGTGTGTACATTAATGAGGGAAAAAATTAATTTAAATGATTTTAGCAAATGGCTGCAATATGACAAAGAGTGAAAAATTGAAGGGGGTCTGAATACTTTCCGTACCCACTGTGTATATATTTAAATACATACACATATACACACACATACTCTATATACACACTTATTAACACACACACTTATACAGTATGTACTTTTCTTCTTCCTCTACCAATTAAATATCCACATACATACTGTAGGTTTAGGTTTAGGTTTAGGTTTCTTTATTTAGTCATGCTTACACAAGAAAACATGAAATTTGCCTTTTCAGTTGCATCTAATAACAGGTAACCGACATAATGAAATTAAACAGACAAATAGAAATAAGAAAGGTTAAGGTAAGGCAGTTAGATAAAACATATTTACACCAAAAAAAAAAAAAAAGGTAACAGGATATATATCAAAACCTTAAACATTATCTCCAATATTTCTTATTGAAAAGTCGTATGGCACTAGGAAGAAAGGAATTTCTGGAGCGATTTGTGTGGGTTTTCAAAGCAACTATCCTTCCTGATTTACTGAAGTTTAGTTCTACAAGTAATGGATGTCTGTCATCAGTTGAGATGATTTCCAGTTTCTTTAGAATTGACCTCTGACACACACTAGTCAAATCATCTACATCAGCCCCAATAACTTTAGCTGCATACTTCGTAATCTGCTGGAGCTTTTTTGAGTTTTGGTTTGTCAGACTATTAAACCAGGAAATGAAACTGAAAGTGATCACGGACTGGATCATACTGTGATAGAAGGACAACATGAGGTCCTTGTCTACTTTAAATAGTTTGAGTTTATGGAGGAGAAATAAGCGCTGGTTGCATTTAGAAAATAATTTTTTTGTATTTGTATTCCAGTTAAGATTGTTATCTAGGTAAGTTCCTAAGTATTTATATTCATTCACTATTTCTACCTCCTCTCCCAGAACTACAATAGGTGAACATACAGATTTCTGTCTCTTAAAATCAAATATCATTTCTTTGGTATTTTTTACATTCAGAGTGAGAGAGATTTTTATTGCACCAGTTTACCATACAGTCCAGTTGCTTTCATCCTCTCCAGATGTGCATCCTATGATCATGGTGTCATCCGCATACTTAATAATGGAGCAGTGGTCATTGTTCTGTCTCAGGTCACTTGTGTACAGAGTAAACAGTAATGGTGATAAGACACACACCCCTGTGGACTTCCTGTGTTTGAATGAATGGCTATTGAAAAAGTGTCCTGAACTTTAACTGTCTGTGAACGATTTAAAAGAAAGTTCTGAATGCATAGTGTGATAAATGGGTTTACATTCATACTGTTTAATTTCCCAATCAGTATATGAGGCTGTATAGTATTGAACGCTGAAGAAAAATCCAAAAATAGTGCTCTGACATATGAACCAGGCTGATCAAGAAAGGCACTACATATCTGCCTCTGGAACTGAGAGGGACACACTGTTCAGGTGGCAGTGGACTGTCTGATAGGGCAGGAATACTGGGAGGAGCCGGCTATGGAGAAGACCCCATGAACAGCAGGTAGGGAGGGAAAGCAAATGCAGCTCTTAAAGAGCATTTCAGATGCATCTGTTAGCTGCTAAAGCTCATCAGATGCCTTTCAAAGTCACCCCTGGTGGACCTTAGAGTTCACAGAGCTGGAGAATTACAGTTATGCCTTGAATTTTGACTGAACTTCATTGATGTGTACAGGGAATGCATAGATAGGTAAGGTACTATATGATAGATAGATAGATAAGGCACTACATGATAGATAGATAGATAGATAGATAGATAGATAGATAGATAGATAGATAGATAGATAGATAGATAGATAGATAGATAGATAGATAGATAGATAGATAGATAGATAGATAGATAGATAGATAGATAAGGCACTATATAATAGAAAGATAAGGTACTATATGATAGATAGATAGATAGATAGATAGATAGATAGATAGATAGATAGATAGATAGATAGATAGATAGATAGATAGATAAGGCACTATATAATAGATAGATTAAAAAGGTACTATATGATAGATATATAGAAAAGGTACTATATGATTGATAGATAGATAGATAGATAGATAGATAGATAGATAGATAGATAGATAGATAGATAGATAGATAGATAGATAGATGATAGATAGATAGATAGATAGATAGATAGATAGATAGATAGATAGATAGATAGATAGATAGATAGATAGATAGATAGATAGATAGGTAAGGTACTATATAATAGATAGATAGATAGATAAAGTACTATATAATAGATAGACAGCTATATTGATAGTAAAACCTCTATAATAGATAGATATGAAAGGCACTATAAAATAAATTGATACAAATGGCACTTTAAAGTAGATAGATATGTAAGGCACTATCAGCTAGACAAATAGTAAAGGTATAATAGATAGATACATAAGGTACTATATAATAGATAGATAAATTACGTGAATGCAGGGGGTGCTCCTGAGTGACACCCAACCCAGAATGATGTCCAGATACGTCAGACTTTTAACCAAATTAGCGATTTATTGACTGGAGTATTTTACCTCAGTGGAAGGAAGCAGATTTTTCACGAAAACCTTTTTTCTTTTTTTCCAGAAAAGCTTTTGAAAAGAGGACACACTTTGTTACTTAGATCTTCTAAAGTATTGTATTGACATAGGCTGCCGTGAGTATCTTTATAGATAGTATCCTGTGTTTGTCAGAGCTGTAACCACGAGACTCTTTGCCTCTTTACATTTTAGTCGCTTATCGTTATTTTGTGTGTTTAATTAGCATAAATATTAAGGCATCAATTTCTGCAGCTTTATTAAATTTCAGAAAAAGAGAAAATGAAGTACACTTATTTTATTTGACGTTAAATAAGTTGAAAATTTTGAATACTTCATAAATCTTCTTTATTCAGCTATTACACAAAATTCAAACTCTGAATCAGAATAATCAACAAATTGCTTGAAAGCCGGCCAGCTCATATTTCCTTCATTACTTTCTGCCTGTCACTTTGCCACAAACATTTTTATCACTAAAGCGCTGTTTTTCAATTAAGAACTTTATGAAAGCCTCTCTAATTGTTTTCCATAGTTTTTGTTAACTCTTCAGAATGTCAAAACAGAAGAACATGAAACATTTTTTAACACATCTGGAACGAAACAGGAGACATCGTGTCATGTATCTGTTAAAAGTGTGTTTTATGATTTATTGTTCCTTTTGTTAACTTTGAGTTATTATTTTTCATGTCTGCATGCTAATTGCTTGTAATTGTGTAATTTCCTTTTTAAATATAGCTGTATCCCATGTTCTTTGTGGGTGGAGCCCTGGGAGGCAGGGCCACCCAAATGTCACAACTCTGAGCCCTCCCTCAGCCTATTTCAGTTGGCTGAGAAGGCTCAAGAAGAGGAAATCATTCTTTTTTTTGTTGGCAATTCAGTGAGTATTGTGTTTTCTGTATTGGATTTTCTGGATTTTTGATCACAGCTCACTTTGTTTTAAGGATTCTTATTTTTGGGTATTGTATTTAGACTTGGTCGCTGTAGATAGATAGATAGATAGATAGATAGATAGATAGATAGATAGATAGATAGATAGATAGATAGATAGATAGATAGATAGATAGATAGATAGATAGATAGATAGATACTTTATTACTCCCAAGGGGAAATTCACATACTCCAGCAGCAGCATACTGATACAAAGAACAATATTAAATTAAAGATTGATAACAATGCAGGAAAAAACAGACAATAACTTTGTATAATGTTAACGTTTACCCCCCCCGGGTGGAATTGAAGAGTCGCATAGTTTGGGGGAGGAACGATCTCCTCAGTCTGTCAGTGGAGCAGGACAGTGACAGCAGTCTGTCGCTGAAGCTACTCCTCTGTCTGGAGATGACAACTCCTTTGTGCGTTATGATCCTTTCTTTGTAATTGGTCATTTTTGTTAATATGTATTTCTTTTACTAACATTTTTGTTCTCCTTTTTACTACAAGTTGAGGGTTTATGGTCTTTCCTCCTCTTGTGGAGCTTTTCTTGTATTTTTGATGATATTTATGATTGTTTTGACAGCTCCCCATTTTTGGGCCTGCTCTAGTAGAAGCAAGCAGGTAGTAGTTGGGGTTTAGTTGGGTTAAGGTGAGGCTCTGCTGGATAGAATAGTAAAGATCCTCGCCTACTTTAGTAGCAGCTTTTGGAGACCTTTAGTCATGGAAGAACCTCCATTTCATCATCCATATCAGTTAGTCCTGTAGTGAATAATTGCAAACCTTTACCAAGAACAATAAAATGAAAAAATATTCATGACTTCTTTAGGGATAAAGGCACCTGTGCATCAACATATATCCTTACATTTAGCTAGAAAGTAGTACTATTGCCGCAAAATTTTCATACTTTCAGAAAAAAAGTGTCAAAAAGTACATCTTTTGGAAGATTCATTTTGTAGCAGAGTAAACAAAGGTACGCAGATCTGTTCGACGTTTATTAATTTCTTGTCGATATTTGTTTCTTGTATTTTTGATACAATTTTTGTAAATGCATAATCCACATAAGCAATACTTCCTTTCAGATTATATTAAATATCCATACAATTTTGCATAATTCCCCATCTAAAAAATAAGTTGTAAATATTACATTTGTAAGTATAAATATTTAATGCATCCTGCATTTCCCCAGACTACTGCATAAATGTAAAAGAGTTTACAACAGCAGACTTCGAAACACTCTCACTGAATGTTGTTAAGCAAAATTTTGCAATTTTTCTCCTTTAATAGCTCTGAGGTGATATGTGGTAAAAGCATATTTTACGGAATAATGTGCAATGTGAAAAATGAGCGATGTCCGCACTTCGTGATTGTTTCAACAGCGCACATAATCATCGGAATAACTGGATGAACATTCCAGGCAAGCACCGGCATGGGTGTGAAAGTTGTTTGGGTGTTAGAATTTGTCATTTTTACTGCATTTTTATTCACGTGGTGATCGAGATGAATGGGTGAGGTGCTGTTTTCTGGTTCACATGGATTCTATCCTTCTCTACTCGAGAGCTGCACCGAACCTAAAGTGAACATTTGATTGCAGTGTGACATATCTTGAAAAGTGGATTTCTCACTGCTGTATCTTTCCAATTTTATCTCTTTTCTGTGTTCAAAAATGACTACATCCCACTAGTCTATTAAAGTCAAAGTGAAAATGAGCCGCCGTGTGCCCTCTCAATGGAGTTGTTATCATCTTTATGCTTGCTTTCCTCATTGGTGTTTAAAGGGAAAGTAAATTCATTATTAAAGTACAACAAATTTGAGGTTGCCATGAATTCACAACGTACTCAGACCCCCTCACTTTCTCTCCACTCAGTTGTGTTGCAGATTTAAACTTAAAATGGATATTGCTGAAATTCTTGCCCATCAATCTACACTCAATAACCCATAATGACAAAGTGAAAACATTTTCAGAAAGATTAAAAGTTAAAAATCTAAAACTGAAATCTCTTGTACGTGTACGCTCACTTTATTAGGTACACTTTGCTAGTAGCTAGGGAATCCCGCATGTTATTCCTGGGAATCCCTGGCTCCCGGGGATGACACAGTGTACGTGCATCTCACATGTGAACGGTTTTAGAACGAGCGACACTTATTTTTAATAAAACTATTGCATTATGTTGACACCAATAAACGACTAACCTTATCTACAAGCAGTTCATGCTGTCATATAAGTACATGTATCTAGTTGTGGTAATAGGAGAGTAGAAAGCACAACGTGTTGAGCGTGCGGTCATCCAGGTGAGAGCGCACCTTCATGCAGAGTACGCCAGCCGCTGAGAAAGCACGCTCTGCCTCCACTATAGTAGGCGGCACAATCATCAGATACTGATACACTTGTTCTAAACAACGCCCGTTGCTCTGAAACATCGCCATTTCAGCTTTTACGGATGCATCCAGTTTCTTGTAATCATTCTGTGATGGCAAGTTTCTTGGCACAGGTAATGCGGATGCGACAGACTGACGAATTGCAATTTCAAGTTGCTGTTCAAAACTGTTGTCTGATGAAGTGCAAGCTGCAGCAATGGTGCCACCTTAATTATTTTCAAACTATAACTCTTATTTCTTGATCGATTTTTACACGCTATATATGCAAGCTTGGCTGTTCCCATTTACCTGGGAATTCCAGCAGTTTCATTCCCGGGAATGCAGGAATGAAAAATGTCTGGGAATGGATTCCCTACTAGTAGTGGGTTGGACCCACTTTTGCCTTCAGAACTGCCCTAATTCTTCATGCCATTGAATCAACAAGGTGCTAGAAACATTCCTCGGGGATTTTGGTCTGATTGACATGACAGCATCACAAAGTTGCTGCAGATTTGATGACTGCACATCCATGATGTGACTCTCCCGTTTCACTGCATCCCAGAGGTGCTCTACTGGATTGAGATCTGCTAACTGTGGAGGTCATTTGAGTCCAGTGAACTCATTGTCATGTTCAAGAAAGCAGTTTGAGAAGATCTGAGCTTTGTGACATAGTGTGTTATCCTGCGGTAAGTAGCGACCAGAAGATGGGGACCCTGCAGTCATAAAGGGATGGTCAGCAACAATACTCAGGTAGGCTGTGGCATTTAAACGATGCTCAACTGGTAA